>NC_053434.1:75638549-75938549 GCF_007990345.1 Gossypium hirsutum | reverse complement strand
CATAAGAAAGTAACGAAACAATCATATGGACAGTATGTTAAGAGATATTCAGGTTCTCGTGAGACAGGGCCAGAACGGTTTCTGGATTCCCTGTTCCGACTTTAGAAATTCATTATAAATTAACCAGAGATAATTAGGAGTCATGTCATATATGTATAGATTCCTCTCTGAGTCTAGTTTCTATAGAAACAAACGGCATCAGTATTGAAGCTCTGTGCAGGGAGATATCCAATTCGTAATTCATGAAGGTCAGTGTAGTCGCACCCTGTAATAGGGGAGAATTTAACTAATAAACTGTACTAATTTGCCCAACCAAAAATTCTAGAAAAAAGTAAATAGATGGACATATGAGTCTAGTTTCAGGGAAAAATTACGAAACTGATTTTCGAGTTGTGAAACACAAGATATGATTTTTAAGGTGACAGTGACGCAGTTAGCTAACTGCCTGGAAATTTTTAAAATGGACTGCGATAGTAAGCGAATTTAGTCTGTGAACCCCTCGTGTCCGACTCCGGCAACGGTCTCGGGTACGGGGTGTTACAATTTTATTGGTATCAGAGCATGGTTTAGTCGATTTTAGGACTACCGTAATACGTTTGGGTCTAGCTATACATGCCATTTTGTGATTATTTGATAGTGTGGTGATTTTTGACAATTGAAAATGTGTTTATTTATAGTAATGGATCCCGATCCCGACCGAGCGGTAGCTGATGATCTTGAGAGTGTAGCGCCTGCTCCCGCACAAGGGGCAGCGCCGGCGGACTCTCAACCTAATGCTAGTAACCCGAATGATGAAGCTAGATAAGCTTTCTATAGCGTAATGAATGATTGGTTCAACCAATACATTCGAACTAATACGGCTGTTCCACAACCTCCATTCCCGACTAATGCCACCCCCGCACCTACAATACCTCCGAAAATTGACCAAATAAGGTCAAATAAGCCCCCAGTTGACAGAATCCGAAAACATGGGGCTACTGAATTTAAAGCTACGGACAGCAATGATGCCGAGCAAGCTGAATTTTGGTTGGACAACACTATCCGGGTACTCGACGAGCTATCTTCCACACCCGATGAGTGCCTAAAGTGTACTATCTCCTTGCTACGTGATTCTGCCTACTATTGGTGGAGTACTCTGACTTCTGTTGTGCCCCGAGAGCAAGTAACTTGGGAGTTTTTCCAAACTGAGTTTCGGAAAAAGTATATCAGTCAGAGATTTGTTGATCAAAACAGAAGGAATTTCTTGAGCTTAAGCAAGGTTCTATGTTAGTTACTGATTACGAGCGAAAATTTGTTAGACTTAGTAGATACGCTCGGGAATGTGTTTCGTCTGAGGCTATCATGTGTAAACGCTTTGAGGATTGGCTGAATGAAGATATAAAAATGTTCGTTGGCATTCTTGAAATACGAGAGTTCGTAGTACTTGTCGAGCGAGCTTGTAAAGCCGAAGAGCTTAGAAAAGAAAAACAAAAAGTTGATGTGGGAACTGGAGAGTTTCGTAAAAGATCCTAGGGAAAGTCTCTTCAACAGTTATCGAAGAAATTTAGAGATGGCTTAGGCCGGTCTAGAGACACTTCGGGCTTTTCTAGACGAGATCGCGATCGACCCCTTTCGAGTGCACGAGTCACTTCGGTCGCCAGTGTGGGAAATGATCGTCGAGATAGAACGGAATGCCAGTATTGTGGCAAATGGCATTCTGGAAGTTGTAGATTCCATGACCGCTCCTGTTACAAGTGCGGATCAGTTGACCACTTCATTAAAGATTGCCCGAGGTTGTCTGAACAGAATGTAAATCAGAGTGGGAAACCGGGTGCTACCACTGCTCGAGGTAGACCATCTAGAAATACGGGCAATGCTAGTGGTGGTCAGAGAGGATCTAGAGATGTTACGACCAGATCCGAGGCTCGTGCGCCTGCTAGAGCTTATGCTATACGTGCCCGCGAGGATGCTTCTTCGCCTGATGTTATTACCGGTACTTTTACTCTCTTTGATACTAATGTAATTACTTTGATTGACCCCGGTTCTACTCATTCTTACATATGTGAAACCTTAGCATCCAGTAAGACTTTACCTATTGAGTCTACTGAGTTCGTAATTCGGGTGTCAAATCCCTTGGGTCGTTACGTGCTTGTCGACAAAGTGTGTAAGAAATGTCCCCTAGTAATTCGAGGTTCCTGTTTTCCGGCGGACTTGATGCTTTTGCCGTTTGATGAATTTCATGTTATTCTCGGGTTGGATTGGTTGACCATGCATGATGCGGTTGTGAATTGCAAAAGCAAGACTATTGATTTGAGGTGCGCAAATAACGAAGTAATCCGAGTTGAGTCTACGGACTTGGATGGGTTGCCAGCTGTAATATCCTCAATGTTGGCCCAGAAATATGTAAGAAAAGGGTGGGAAGCATACCTTGCGTATGTACTTGATGACAAAGAATTAGAAAAGAAACCCGAATCTGTGCCGGTGGTTTGTGAATACCCGGATGTTTTTCCTGAGGAATTACCGAGTTTACCACCTGTTCGGGAGATAGAGTTTGGTATTGAGCTTGTACCTGGGACTACGACGATTTCGATAGCTCCGTATCGTATGGCACCAACCGAGTTAAAAGAGTTGAAAGCTCAGTTGCAAGAATTGACGGATAGAGGTTTCGCTCGACCAAGTTTCTCACCTTGGGGTGCACCAGTATTGTTTGTGAAAAAGAAGGACGGAACCATGAGGTTGTGCATTGACTATCGTCAACTGAATAAAGTGACGATAAAGAATAAATATCCGTTACCGCGTATTGATGATTTGTTTGATCAACTAAAGGGAGCCTCAGTGTTTTCAAAGATAGATTTGAGATCGGGTTATTATCAGTTGCGGATTCGAGATTCGGACGTACCCAAAACTGCTTTCAGAACGAGGTACGGTCACTACGAGTTCTTAGTGATGCCGTTCGGGCTCACTAATGGCCCTGCGGTATTTATGGATTTGATGAATCAGGTCTTCAGACAGTATTTGGACCGGTTCGTAGTTGTGTTTATTGATGACATCTTGGTTTATTCAAGAGATGAGACCGAACATGCTGAGCACCTGAGATTAGTGTTGCAAATTTTACGGGATAAGCAGTTATATGCTAAGTTCAGTAAGTGTGAGTTCTGGTTAAAAGAGGTTAGCTTCTTGGGCCACGTGGTATCCGCATCGGGTATTCGAGTTGACCCGAACAAAATTTCAGCCATACTTAACTGGAAGCCTCCGAGAAATATTACTGAGGTTCGGAGCTTTTTGGGACTTGCCAGTTACTACCGACGGTTTGTAAAAGGTTTCTCGATGATAGCCACACCGATGACGAAGCTACTTCAAAAAGATGTTAAGTTCGAATGGACGAAAAAATGTCAGAAAAGTTTTGATCAACTGAAAACTTATTTGACCGAAGCTCCAATTCTAGTGCAACCCGAATCAGGCAAAGAGTTTGTCATTTATAGTGATGCGTCCCTACTTGGGTTAGGTTGCGTATTGATGCAAGAAGGTCGAGTTGTGGCCTATGCGTCGGGACAATTAAAGCCACATGAGAAAAATTATCCGACCCATGATCTCGAACTAGCTGCCATCGTATTCGCTTTAAAAATATGGCGACATTACTTATTTGGTGAAAAGTGCCATGTATTTTCGGATCACAAAAGTCTCAAATATTTGATGACTCAAAGAGACTTAAATTTGTGACAAAGACGTTGGCTCGAGTTGTTAAAGGATTATGAGCTTGTCATTGACTATCACTCGGGAAAGGCTAATGTGGTTGCGGACGCCTTAAGCCGGAAATCACTGTTTGCTTTACGAGCGATGAATGTACTCTTGTCTGTTCTACCCGACAATGTGTTAGTAGCTGAATTAAAAGCCAAACCATTATTGATTCATCAAATTCGTGAAGCTCAAAAAGTCGATGATGAATTGGTTGCAAAACGGGCTGAGTGTGTTCCGAACAAGGAATCGGAGTTTCAAATTGATGATGATGATTATTTGAGGTTCAGAACTCGTTTGTGTGTTCCAAGGAATTCAGAACTCATTTCGATGATTCTGAACGAAGCCCATTGTAGCCGAATGTCAATTCACCCGGGGAGTACGAAAATGTACAACGATTTGAAACGTCAGTTTTGGTGGCATGGTATGAAACGAGACATCTCCGACTTTATTTCAAGATGTTTAATATGTCAACAAGTGAAAGCAGAACATCAAGTGCCTTCAGGATTACTTCAGCCGATCATGATACCCGAGTGGAAATGGGATCGAGTCACAATGGACTTTGTGTCCGGACTGCCATTGTCAGCAAGTAAGAAGGATGCGATTTGGGTTGTTGTTGATAGACTGACTAAGTCGGCTCACTTTATCCCCGTTCGTACGGATTTTTCATTGGATAGACTAGTTGAATTGTACGTTTCTCAGATTGTGAGATTACACAGGGTACCTATTTCTATCGTGTCGGATAGAGATCCGAGATTCACCTCACGATTTTGGAAGAAATTGCAAGAAGCTTTGGGTACCAAGCTGCATTTTAGCACTACTTTTCACCCCCAAACCGATGGTCAATCCGAGCGGATAATTCCGATACTTGAGGATATGTTGAGATGTTGCATCCTCGAGTTCAGTAGTTCATGGGAACGGTATTTACCTTTGATTGAATTCGCTTACAACAATAGTTTTCAATCAAGTATTAAGATGGCACCTTACGAGGCCTTGTACAGGCGTAAATGCCGTACACCATTGTTTTGGACCGAGCTCGGTGAAAGTAAAATTTTCGGAGTTGATTTGATTAAAGATGCCGAACAGAAAGTAAAGGTAATCCGTGAAAGTCTGAAGGCAGCCACAGATCGTCAGAAATCGTATGCGGATTTGAAATGAAAAGACATTGAATATCAGGTGGGAGATAAAGTGTTTCTTAAAGTTTCGCCTTGGAAAAAGGTACTCAGATTTGACCGTAAGGGCAAGTTGAGTCCGAGATTCATTGGGCCGTACGAAATCTCCGAACGAGTTGGTCCAGTTGCGTATCGATTGATTTTGCCCCCTGAACTTGAAAAGATTCACGACGTCTTTCATGTTTCGATGCTTCGACGCTATAGATCTGATCCATCGCACATAATTAGCCCATCAGAGGTTGAAATTCAAGCCGATATGAGTTATGAAGAAGAACCGATGCGTATCCTAGCTCGTGAAGTGAACGAGTTGCGAAACAAAAGGGTTCCGTTAGTAAAGGTGTTATGGCTCAAACACAGGATCGAGGAAGCTACTTGGGAAACCGAGAGCTCGATGAAAGAACGATACCCAAACCTATTTACCGGTAAGATTTTCGGGGACGAAAATTTCTTAAGTGGGGGAGAGTTGTAACAGCCCTAAAGTGACCCTAGTAGGAAAGCGGTTTCGGGACCGCTAAACCGAGTCACCAAATTGTTTGAATATGATATTTATTGTCTAAAATAAATGTGTGAAAATTTTAAGCTTCTATTTAGTAAGTTGCATGTGAATTTAGTCAATAGGACTTATGTGTGACATTTTTGAAATGTGATAGATCAAAACATAAGGACCTATTAGTGCATGTTGAAAAAGGGGGGACATGCATGTCAATTTTTCCCCCCATCTAGTAGTGGCCGGCCATGACATTAGGATGGACAAAGGGTGATGGGCAAAACATGTCATAGACATGTTGTGTTGGTGCATCATGGGAGGAAACAATAAAATAAAGTTAGTAATAAAGAAATGGAAAAAAAAGAAAGAATGTGTGATTGTTTCTCCCCCTCCCCATTGCCGTGAATGTAAGCAAGAAAACAAAAAAAAATGTCCATCTTTTTTTCATGTCTCTTGGCCGAATGTTCTAAGGAAGAAAGGAAACAAGTTGTGTTCTTTGGTTCTTCTTGGCCGGATTGAGAGGAGGAAGGAAGGAGTGAAGCAATCGGTCATCTTAGGTCGATATTAAGGTAAGGAAGTTGATACTAGTTCTTGAAATCCTAGTTGATTTTGAGTGAGATATCAAGTTATTGTTGGTAACCCATGTTGAAATTGTGATTTTGGAATAAGTAAGGTTTTCGGCTATGGAGATTAATAAGGGTGATGGTTGTGTTTCATGCTAAATCTAGATGAAAAATGGTAGTTGCTTACATCTTGATGATTATGAGTTTCTTTCTCGGTTCTACCTTAGATCCATGAAGTATATTTTTATTTGGTGTTGTTGGAAGTATCGGCCATGGTATATCCATAAGTGTGATTTATGCTTATTGCATGGTAGGTAAGATTTATGTTTTGGATATATGTTTAAATTTGGTTATAATCAAATTTGTGATTCGGCTCTTGCACATATATATATATGATTGCACATGATGTATTGGTGTGACCTATATATTATCTCAAGGTATATACTTGCACATGATGGTGCTTCGGTTATGGATTAAATGATGGATGCGTATTGAGTTATAATATGTAATGCATTAGTTAGTAAAATGTATGCCATTTATGTGTGGTATTAAGTATATAATCGGCCTCAACATAGACATGCATATTCGGCCATAGGAAGAAGATTGGTGTTGCATGTATTCGGTTAGAGGCAAGCATATTGATGCTTTTGTCTTGGCTTAGAAAATTCGGCCAAGGGGGAAAATTAGCTAAAATGTTGAGTTTGATTCATGATTCCATACATATGTGACTTTAATGTCTAACGGATATATGTGGGCCAAGTGCCTTGAGTTCCTCTTTTCGATGCTCAAATGATTAAATCAATTTATTTGTTAAATTAAGCTCAAGAGCAAAGGGGAACTAAATCCGATAAAGGGAAGGAAAAAGTGGTCGAATAGCCATCGGAATCGTTCGACAACATCCGAGGTAAGTTCTTGAGTAATAGAGCTTAAATTATGATTTGATTAGATCATGTTTTAAGCAAATCAAAATCGTGCTCTTTGTGTGTGGCTATTGAGCCGAAATGGCAAGAGTGATAAGTGTCTTGTCTTTGAGTTTTGCTAATGAAAATGAAATACGAATGTGTCATGATTTATCGTTAAATGTGCATGGTTATTCGAATGATGTCCGGGCTAAGTCCCGAAGGCTTTGTGCTAAGTGACCATATCCGGACTAAGATCCGAAGGCATTTGTGCGAGTTACTAATTCCGGGCTAAGCCCGAAGGCATTGGTGCGAGTTACTAAATCCGGGTTAAGTCCCGAAGGCATTTGTGCGAGTTACTATAACCGGGCTATGTCCCGAAGGCATTTGAACGAGTAGCTATATCCGGTTAAATTCCGAAGGTACATGATTCGGGAATGAACGATCTTGCTGTAAAAATTTCAGTTAATACGCTTGTAACATCCCAACATTGAGGTATGTTTCGTATGTGCTTTGAATTAGTTGAGCCCTTACAAATAAGTATTCGCTCAGTTGATAAATGAGCTACCGGCCTTTGGCTAAGTTGTTCTTTTGTGTATGAAAATAAGGGTTGGTAATGTGAAGTAAGTATGATATTGAGAATTTGTGCATATGAAATTATCCGTTTAGCTATATGAATGCTATACTTTTGTTGTGCTGGAATCCATTGCTCAAAACTTACTAAGCATAAATTGCTTACTCCGTTTCTTTGTTTCTCTGTTTTATAGATTTTGGCTCGTCAGCTATCGGACTCGGGATTTTTGGAAGTCGAATTCTCCCACACTATCAAAGCCCCCTTTTGGTACAATTTTGGTTGAACTTTGAAATGGCATGTATAGGACTACCTTTTGTTGTTGGTCATGTACCCTTCGGCTTTGTGTAAATTTGGATAGCCATGCGAAAATGGCTTAAATATACTTTGATCATAGCATTATAATCGTTTTGTATGTTGTCCGTCGAGAGGTATGGAAATGTTGGTAACGGTTAGCCATGGGAAGGGTTATTCCTGATCACCTTTGGAATATGTATGACAAACTCTAGTTGATCCATGGAGGATCATGAAATAGGTAAAGTTTACCTTAAAAAAACAGATGCTGGCAGCAGCAGTGATGTGGATGTTAAAAATAACTAAAAATAGTAGGAATGAAATTAAATAGTGAATAAATTATGTAAACAAACCTTGATGAATATATTTTCATAGGAAAGTAACGAAACAATCATATGGACAGTATGTTAAGAGATATTCAGGTTCTCGTGAGACAGGGCCAGAACGGTTTCTGGATTCCCTGTTCCGACTTTAGAAATTCATTATAAATTAACCAGAGATAATTAGGAGTCATGCCATATATGTATAGATTCCTCTCTGAGTCTAGTTTCTATAGAAAGAAACGGCATCAGTATTGAAGCTCTGTGCAGGGAGATATCCAATTCGGAATTCATGAAAGTCAGTGTAGTCGCACCCTGTAATAGGGGAGAATTTAACTAATAAACTGTACTAATTTGCCCAACCAAAAATTCTAGAAAAATATAAATAGATGGGCATATGAGTCTAGTTTCAGGGAAAAATTACGAAACTGATTTTCGAGTTGTGAAACTCAAGATATGATTTTTAAGGTGACAGTGACGCAGTTAGCCAACTGCCTGGAAATTTTTAAAATGGACTGCGATAGTAAGCGAATTTAGTCTGTGAACCCCTCGTGTCCGACTCCGGCAACGGTCTCGGGTACGGGGTGTTACAGTAAAAACGTCCGGTAAGTATTCTGAAGACACGTTAATAACTGTAATGAGCATGAAACCCTAAAAAGATTGATAAAATTACTGAAATACCTCTGTAAGGTAGAATTACCGTAATACCCTTAAAGGGGTAAGTTTACGATTACGCCCCTCGAGGGTAAATAACTGTTCTTACGCTATAATCTGACTGTCTTTCCGAAGCATGCCTTGTTAATTATATATTCTCTGCATACATGTCATACTGCATGGGGTTGGGTTTTGTTATGGAGGAAGAACTCGTTCTGGTGGCTGTGCCACATATTCTGATATAAGTAGCTTTGTTGCAGATTATAGTTAGTGCCGCAACCGGTGCTAATACTGTAAGTGTAGGGATGGGGTGGGTGATTTATTCCCCACAGGAAGTGTAGGGATGGACGGAGGCAAGTGCAGGGTTGGATGGGGTTATCATGCATTAATCATATGAGACTGTTTTGTTATGGGCCAACTGTATTGAAATTGGCCCAACTGTGTTAATATGGGCAAGGCCCAACATATCTCGACTTGTAATAGGGCTACGACCCAGATTGACACTAATATGGGCTAGGCCCAGTATACTATGATACTATAAGGGGCTATGGCCCAGATTAATATTGATATGGGCTAAGGCCTAGTTAACTCTGATTTCTGAATAGGGCTTAGGCCCAGTTGAGCTTGAACTGATTTAGGCTCTAGTTGGGTTTACTTTACACACTAAGTTTTCCAAACTCACCCCCTTTTTCCCATCTTTGTAGGTGAGCCTTAGATCGGTGGACTTGGAGCTGAAAGGATTCAGATTGGCCATGTGGACTGTTTAAAATAAGTGTTTATACCTTCACTTTTATTTTAGATTATTTCTTTTATGTTTTCGGGTTTTAATTTGTAATAAGGCTGCTTTAATTATTTTTAACTATTTGATATTGAATAGCTCTAGGGCGCATTTTAAAAAAGTTATTTGATTTCAAAATATCGCGAAAACAAAGCAAGGCTTCCGCAATGAAAATGTTTTCAAAATTAATAACCTTTTCAAATGGTTTTAAACGAATTGGTTTTCCCTGAACAATCACTCAGTTAAAGTATGGCAATGGTTGTGTGCATGTCTAGGATTGGATCCGTGAAGAGCTGGGTACTTAAGCAGTCTAATTGACTCACCTCCTCTTTTCTGGCATTCTACCTGGTGCACAGTTTCCATTCACTTTAATCTTTAACGAAGATATTCTTTAAACACTAAGAAAGACTTTAGATAAAATATGACTTTTCTAGTAACGCTTCAATATGACACGCCGGACTCGGTTGTAACGTATGGGCCAGGTTTGGGGTGTTACACTTCAATTTTTACTACTAACACTACCTTATTTAACCTTGCTTCAACTCTAATATCCAAAATTTCCAAATTCATCGTGGTTTTATCAATTAAATTGACTTGAGCTTATTCACCAGACTAGCATCATAAGTATTGGAGCACACCTCTTTAGGCCCCCTAACTTCTGACTTTTTATTGAGTTAACTAGAGGGACATAATGTGGCATTGATTGGTCACTAGTTTATATGAGTTTGTCTGTCTGACCCTAACCAAGGTGGGGAACTTTATTCTCATTCAAAATGTGGCCACAACCATTTTAGCCATATGCATGATTGGATGGCCAAAAATAATGTTGCACAAAAAAAGTCTACCATTTCTAAATTGTGCAATCACCATCTTCAATTAAAAATAGAAGAGTAATCAAGCCCTTCACTTGAATTGGTTTAACAAAAAAATATACATTTTTCTTTTTTTAAGGTTGTCTCTTTCAATTGCATTTTTTGAAAGCGTCTTAATGTAAGACTTCCAATGCATTACTACTATTTATTAGAATTCTTTTAACCTGATATCCTATAGTGGTTATCATAACTACCAAAATGTTATTTCATTTTTCATTTATGACCATTTCCTCATCCTTATCATTGAACTCAACATGACACGATTTTATCCTGTAAAGTCATTTTAAAGAAGTAATTATATACATAACGCTTATCAAGAGTGCATTTCTCTTGGTTCTCAAAGCACTCATTCTTCACCATTACAAATAATCATACTGATGAATTCTCTAATAAAACATTTCCCTTGTTCCTTAAATTGTTTGGTTCGGTGGAAGGATCTAATACCTTTATTTCCCAATTGGTGAGGAACTTAGGCAACATATTACTTTAATTGTTGTTGAGAATGTGCCTTAGACTTGTTTAATAATAGGTTTCTAGACTAAGTCTTTAGGGATTTTTTGTAACACCCCTATCCCGTATCCGTCGCTGGAATAGGTAAAGGGGCATTACCGAACTTGAAACTCATATCAGAACAGTAAAAATTTTGAATTTTTTTTTTGAAATAAAGAACATTCCTTTAGATAAATACTAAAGACAACCAGGGATACAATTTAAATTTCTATAAGTACACATTCAAAATATGCCATTTTTGCATGGCTTATATACATTAACCAAAATATTCTTCTGCCACTAGTCTATTCTACACATGCCATAAAATAACCCAAAACATAACAGTACCAAGCAGTGGATAGTGATAGTGTAACAAGTTGCTGACGATCCCTGAGTCTGTAGCTTCCAAATGAGATTTATAAAACAGAGGAAACAAAGTAAACGGACTAAGCATTACAATGCTTAGTAAGTTTTAAGCAGTGTCAACAGATAACAATCAAATTATAATATGGTTGTTCGTATTTTTTTTTCACTCTTCCTTTGGGTAAATCATCCCTTTACCGAATATGCACATCTCATCATATACAATAGGCAGATAAACTTTCACCTAAAAGTGAGCTCATGTAACATAGATATATTGTATAATTTCACATAACCTTTCACACTGATCCGATGCCACATAATCATAGGAATAGTCTCATAGATTGCTCACGTATGTGTCACATAACTACCTTATGATTTAGATCAAATCAAGCTCACATATAGACTCAGAGTACATACCTGTTTAACCTTTCGCATTGAATATATTTATAAGCAATTCTTATTGCAAAGTCTTATAGCTTTAAACTCTACTCAGATTATCGGCGAGACCTTTAGCTCAGATGAAATCTCCACACGAAGTCAGCGGGTCTTAACCCGGACATAGTCACCACATATAGTCATCGGGTCTTAAATCCCGGATTTACATCACAGAGTTTCATGCATATTTATTCACATGTTACAGCATTCATATCGACTATCATATTTGTAATTCATTTGCCTCATCAAATATCTAATAAAACACACCTTCCACAGTTTGTCATTTGGCCACAATATATATACACTTTCACGTTCATCACATTGGCCATTCGGCCTTATCTCATATATACACATTCACATTCATCACATAAAATCCTGAATCAAAATATAAATTTTCATATATTCACATCACAATTATCCAAATATACTTCATATCCCACATATACTTTCATGTATACACTTTTGTCTTGGCTGAATCTACATCTATCATTTTCCAATGAATAATTCAATTTCAGGCCATACTATCATTTCATATTCGAATACTTATAAACTTACAATTTCACAATTTTTAATATCAAAGATCCATCTAACACTCATATATCATTTTATAATGTCACAAATTAGAATTCACGTATGGGTTTAATCAATAGCTTATGAGCAACTAAAACAAGTTTTATCAATGTTTACAACATAATCACAAATTCTCTACAAGCTATTTTCCTGAGCAACAGTCGTTAAATTATTTGTAACTGGAGCTACGAAACTCCAAATGATGTGCCGTTAATTTTCCATGAAAATAGACTCGTATATCTTCTATCCACAAAATTTTTAGAATTTTTGGTTTGGCTAATCAATACCAGATTTTTCTTAAAGTTTCCCCTATTTTACTGCTTGACTATTCTGACTACTCTTCACTAAGAACTGAATTTCTCATTGTACAGAATTTAAAATATGTTTTCGTTTATTTTGTTTGAAACTAGACTCATTAAGGAGTCTAAGCATATAAATCTTATCTTATAATCATTTTTGTACGATTTATAATGATTTTCCAAATACTGAATAGGGGATTTCGGAGCCATTCTGACTCTGTCTCACACAACTTTAAAAAAAATCTCATTATCGGCAACCCATTTACTTACCCGATTTCTTTTATACGAAACTAGACGCATCAAGCTTTAATTACATAATCTATTCAGCCTTTAACTTAATTCCCACAATTTATGGTAATTTTTTTAAAACACGCTACTGCTGCTGTCCCGAGCAAATTTATACAAATTTACTCTGTAAAGTTCTCATTCACATATTTAAAACATAATATCATATATGCCATTATTTAGAAAAGTTGTTGACCTTAACGTATATACTTAATTCATATTCATCCCATTTAAAAACTTAAAACTTACAAAGGAATCAAACTCAAATACTTAAGAACTTACCTCGGAAGTTGTCGAACGATTACAGATCGACTATTCGGTTAGGTAGCTTTTTCTCTTATCCGAATTAGACTCCCTAAGCTCTTGAGCTTGAATAAACAAATTTAATCTATTACAAACCAATTATACAAACTCATGGCCGAATACAACAAGAAGACTAACTAGATTCTACTAGCCACTCATTGCTCTATTATTAACCTTACTTAATTATAAACACATTCAGCAACTACCTCAACCTTATTTAATACAATTAACACCGAATTCCTCATGTAAAAAGTACCATTGCCGAATATCATTTAGTTCACAAGGTCCTAATTTCAAAAATTTGACAAGCTCATACCCATTTCCTACTAATTCCATCATTTTAACTCAGGTACGGCAAAGCTAAATTCCATTCTTCCATTAGTTTGCATTTAACTAAATCATGCCTTAATGTTAAGCACATTCGACAATGGTGCAAACATCAATTAACAAACAAACATTATCAACCCATTTTTTTATTACACGTTTTCCCCAATTTAACACCCCCAAATTATCAAACTTTAACAAGTTTAAAACTCATCTAATGACCATTTATAAACTAAAGCATCAATCATTCAAATTCAACTCATCACAACATGGCCGAATACACATTTCTCCTACTTCCGTTCTAAATAAAATTTTATCAAGCTTCCATCTTCATTTAACTATGTACCATTTAAAACTATCAATACTTTACACCCTTTAACAAATTATAATCAATTGCCAAATGCATCTTTGACAATTTAAACCACACAACTCAAATTCTTACAATTTAAGCTTAGAAATTTCTATTCATGTAAATTTTAGCAACATGGAGTCCATTAAACACTCCAAAATTCCATTTGAACAACAATTGTTCAACCTTCTAGCATAATTTCAATCTGGACAGCAAGCATTATTTAACATTCAGACATCAAAGAACGAATTTAATCCTCATCAATTCAATCAATATCAAGTTTCCTAATTTGGACATTAGTAGTCTTAAATAAAACCACAACAAATCAAACTTGAAAATTTTCACAGTTAATATTGTAAAGAAAATTTAAAGAACCAACAAGCTTACCAAGATTTTCCCGCTTCTCCTACCTTCTACCGTCTCCATTTTTCTTTTTGTTGCAGCCCTCTTCTTCTTCTTCGATGGATTACCGAGTTACTTGAAATTTCAGCTACCTAACTAGCTAAAATCATAGTTTTTCCTGCATGCATGCGACACCAAGCCTTCTTCCAATCGGTTTTCCAGCAAAACAAATATGGAAGAAAACTAAAACTCCATTCCCCCTTTCTTTCCAAACGGTGAAGAAAATATAAAGAAAGTGGAAGATGAGACCAGTTTTTATGTTTTATTCATTTCATATTATAAAACCAATTATCATTATTTTACTAATATAAAAAGCACAAAGATACAAATTTCCCTTCATCATTGCCGTCCACTAAAAAAAAGGGGTCTAATTGACATGTAAGCCCCACATTTTAGCCATGTTAACAATTGGCCACTTTAAGAAAAAGACTTCTAAAATTTTCCTTTATACAATCAAATCCCAACTAAATAATTTAGCATCCAATTAACTAAATTAGACCACCCAACTTTCACATTAGGTAATTCACATAACAAAAACATTGAAATTAATATTTTACAAAATTTTTGACTAGGTTTTGTGGTCCTGAAACCACTTCCCGACTAGGGTCAATTTAGGACTGTCACATTTTTAATTTTTTGTTACATGATTTTAGGAGTAAGTTAAGTGTTTGTGGCATGATTTTAGGAGTAAGTTAAGTGTTTGTGGTATGATTTTTGGAGTAAGTTTAATAGGTTTATGTTTTTTTTTGCTATATAATCTGAACAATACAACAGATTATTGTGTGCTTCCAATATATCTTTCTTTCACATCTTCTGTGTTTCATACTTTTTAACTAAAATACCAATAATTGGTATCAAAGTTCTTATCTTAAGGGATCTGTGAATTGAGAGAAACATATAAACTTTAGACATGGAAGCTGACACAATGTCATTTTCTCGCATTGTTCCACCAATTTTTGACGGTGATAACTATCAAGCTGTGAGCTGTTAGAATGATAGTCTATCTTAATGTGATGGATCTTTGGGAAGCCTTAGAAGAAGATTATGATGTTCCGTCATTGCTAGCAAATCCAACAATGAATTAACTAAAGACTCATAAAGAGAAGAAGACAATGAAATCCAAAGCTAAATCATGTCTTTTCTCTGTTGTTTCAAGTATAATATTTACAAGAATCATGAGTTTGGAGTCAGCAAAAGAAATTTGGGACTACCTCAAGAAAGAATACCATGGAAATGAAAGAAAAAAAATACAGGTGTTCAATTTGATCAGAGAGTTTGAAATGTTGAAAATGAAGGAGCCAGAAACCATTAAAGACTATTCTAAAAAGCTGGAGGGCATAGTAAACAAGGTAAGATTGTTGGGTAAGGATTTTTTCGATGATCAAATAGTACAAAAAATTCTTGTCACTTTTCTTGAAAAATATGAGTCTAAAATTTATTCGTTAGAAGAATCTAAGGATTTGTCAAGTATATCCTTAGCAGAATTAGTGAAGACATTGCAGGCTCCAGAATAAAGAAGAGAGATGAGAGAAGAAGCATCAATAGAGGGTGCTTTTGGGGCAAAGTTTAAAGATTCGAGAGGCAAAAATAAGAAAATTAATGATGAGACGAGCAATAATAACAACAATGAGACATATCCACCATGTCTACATTGTAAGAAGACAAATCACTTGCCAAAAAAGTGTTGTTGGAGGCCTGATATCAAGTGCAAAAAATGTGGCAATATTGGGCACATAGAGCAGGTCTATAAGTCTCAACAAAATGAAGAGGCAAAAGCATCTATTGAGCAAAAACAAGATGAGTTCTTTTTTGTGGTGACATGTTTCTCCAATGATGCCTTATTGATCAATAGTGGCTACACAAATCACATGACCAGCCTATCACTTTTCAAAGAACTTGATAAAACTATCATTTCCAAAATAAAAGTTGGAAATGGTGAGTTTATTCTAGAAAAAAGAAAAATAATAGTGGCTATTGAAAGTTTAGCATGTTTGAAAATACATAACTAATGTTCTATATGTGCCTAACATTGACCAAAATCTTCTTAGTGTTGGGGAATTGATTGAAAAATGTTACAAAGTCATGTTTGAAGATAAATGGTGTCTGATCAAAGCCTAAAAGGGTAGAGATGTATTCAAAGTAAAAATGAAAGCAAAAAGCTTTGCTCTAAATCTAATTGAGGAGAAACTAACAATGAAGCAATTGCTATAGACTCATTAGTACTTTGATGACAACATAGATGATGTTCCAGTTTGTGACACAAGATCTTTATCTAAAATTTAAGAAAGGTGCAATGCTTTTGTATTTGAGTCTGCTGAGTTTAAAGAAGTTAAGAAGGATAACAAACAGATTGAAGCAATGAGAGAAAAGCAGCCTGAGGTATTCCAAGTCAAGGGGCAAGAAGAGAAAGTTTGCATGTTAAACAAGGCTTCATATGGTCTTAAATAAACTTCTAGGGCCTGGTATAGTAGGATTAATGAATATCATTTGGAAGAATAGAAGATTCGTGAAATCAAGTCTGTTTTTTTGCAAGACTGAAAATCAAATAGTAGATATGTTAACCAAGGCTTTTCCAAAAGTTAGATTTAAAGTTTTAATAAATAAATTAAGTTTTTGCAATTACTAAGGCAAGGAGGAGTGTTGAGAATGTGCCTTAGACTTGTTTAATAATATGTTTGTAGACCAAGCCTTTAGGAAATTTTAAATTTTTTTGTTACATGATTTTAGGAGTAAGTTTAATAGGTTTCTATTTTTTTTTTTTGCTATGTAATCTAAACAATACCATAAATTATTGTGTGCTTCCAATATATCTTTCTTTCACATCTTCTATGTTTCATATTTTTTTGCTAAAATACCAACAATTGCCCTTTTATGGTTACTACTATAACACCATCATTTAGGTAGACACAAACCTTGTTTTTATGACCCTCATATAGAACTAAAAATGATCTAAAGATTATCTTCTAGATTGGTTGGATCTCATGGAAGTTAGTGGCTTATGTATTCCCTGGTCAACCTGACTCGATATGTAAGCCCTATAAGTTTTGAGTGGTGTGTAGCTATCAAATGTATTGTATGGTACCCTATCTTCTTATTTTATTATTTGAGATGAATTGATGTTGGTTGCGAAAGCCGTCTTTATTGGATTATGAAGAAGATTATGTAGGATGTTTCCCTTAGAGAGCCTCTAAGTTTTGGTTCCCCTGAGCGTGAACTCCATTAGTAGGGTGTCCTTGTTAAGGGTGGTCAAATTGATCATGTATGGATTCATGGTGTAGGTGGAGTGTTTCGGTGGAAAAGTGGAACATTTCTTCGATTTTAATGTATAGACTAGCTTTTTAATATAAATGATGGAGGTATTATGGTTTTCATTAATGAGTGCATACTTTAAATGGTCATGGTTTACCCTTGCAATGAAAGTTTGGGCTGCTTATTCATCAACTGTATCCCTATTCTTCATGATTACCACATTGAATTATCGAATATAGTCTCAATTCGTTGCTCAAAACTACGAATAGATCCTATTGGTAGTGACTGATACCAAGTTTTGGTAGGGTCTATCAATGCCTTAAAAAAGACTTTGTACTTAAGCATGTCTATAGCACCTATAATAAAACACGCCATTTGGGAGGTGGTCATGCATGCTCTTATTGTAATGGAGTTATAGATAACACTTTTTCTTCCATCATAAATGACCCTAATTCTTTCTTTTTAATTGGATGTAGTAACACACCATCTAATTTGACCAAAAAAAAAGTTGACATAACAATTTTCTTCAGAGTTGCAAAACCATAATACAAACCTAGAATTATGTAGGAGTGTATAAAACATTTTATATTAATTAATAACTAAAAAAATATTATTTATGAATACATTTTTATTTAAAATTTATTAAATTATATTTTTTAAAATAATAAAATAATAAATTTAAATATTAAAATTTCATTTTAATTAGTTAGTAATAAAATTAACTCTAAATTAAAATTTATTAAATACAAATTACTTATTTAAAAAATTTTAGTATGCCAAACCAGTTTATTTTTTTAATTCAAGGAAAAAGTATAAAAAATCTCAAAAAATTATAAAAATTTTGAAGAATTATTTAAAATTTTATAAAATTAAAAAAATATATTAATTGAAAAACTAATCACTTTTTCATTTCATACTTTTTTTTACACTTTTATAAAAATTTAAATATATATTTTCTATTTTTTATTTTTTACATTTTCTTGAATTTTTTATGTAGGTCCATTAAAAATTGTGAAAATTTCTATTTTTTATGAAACAATTGAATTTGTTATTGTTGATGCAAGTCTCAACATGGGAATAGTTAGGGAAGAGAAAGTGGTGGTGCAAAGGAGGCCAGCTCACCTAAACAGAAAAAGAGTCAGAGATAGACAAGAGGAGGAAAAAGGTGGTTGTGAAAGTTGGGAAGGCTGGGAGCAAAGAGTAAGTGCTCAATGTTGCCAAAGGGAGAAGATCTTTTTTTTCATTGTCTTGTAGGGTATTTATAAGAGATATCCCTTGTCTAGTAATGGTGACGTGTAATGCTGAGTAAAATCCGATTCGATTTGAAAAACTCGATAAATTTTTCAAATTTTAAATTAAATAATTTGAGTTATTTGAGTTAATCAAGTTATTTGGATCAACTCGAATAAATAATTAAGTTTTTAGGTTTAACTTGAATATGAATTACACAATTCGAGTTATCCGAAAATTCAAATAAGAAAAAGCAAAACTACATCGTTTTGATAAATGTTTACCTTTTCTAAAGTTAAAAGTCAAAATCATTAAGTTAAAAATGAAAAACTACGTTGTTTTGATAAATGTTTACTCATTAAATTAAAATGCAAAACCATTATATTGTTTATGTAGTTAAATAATTTTGTACTTTGTTTACTAGTTAAATAATCGATTCATGTCAATGCAACATTGAGTATAAATAATAGGATTCGTTAACTCAACTCGACTTAACTCAAACTTTTTTTACTCAATTTGATCCAATTCGAAAAAAATTCAAATTGAGTTTGGTTGCTAAAATAGGATTCGTCAACTCGACTACCTCGAAATTTTTTGACTCAACTCGATCGAATACTCACCCCTAGTGACGTGGCAAGGTGGTTATCATCATGGAGTACGTAAGCGATGCGCACGATGGGACTCATCTGTTATTCCTTTTAAGGTAATACAATGTTGAAATGTTTAGGTGCGCCCCCAATATCTCAAAAGAGAGTGTTCACACTTAGAGGAGTGTTCACACTTAGAGGAGTGTTCACATTGAAAAGTGGATGTTTGGTCGTAGTAAGTGGGAAGCTTGACAGAAGGGGATATTTCCTCTAATAGTGGGTGGTTCCATGGAGAGTGATTCGTCTAAGAAGTTGAGAAATTGAGGACATCTTGGGGGATGGGAGGTGGAGACTCATCTTCAGGCATTCACCTAGTGCGAGTGCCCCATATTTAACCCGAATAGAGGTATAATAAAGGGTCAGATGTGTGCAACTGGCTTCCAAAATTTGTTGTTCCAAAATCCAATTGCGCACACTGGCCTTTTGTCATACTCCTATTTGAGTTAGACATGTAACACTTCCAAAATAAAAAAAATGCTAGCCTAGGAGACACTTGCACAGGTGTCAACTAAAAACACTAGTAGAATCTTCTTTTTATGGTTGTAGTAGTATAGTTTCCTTGGAAACATTGTTTGCTTCTTTCTCCAAAACAGGAAAGACGAGGAACAAGTTTTTAGGAATGATAGAATGCATTAGAAGCGACCCTTCGCCCCCTCCTTAAATGGAAAGGGCAACACGAAGGCGCCCTTGTACATTCCAAACATAAACTTATTCATTTCTTGAATTTAAAAACCATTTTACATAACTTATTAAATTCTTAATCCTAAGTTTCAACTGCTCGTTTGTTTTCATTACGATTACAAGAGTGTTAGGATGTGCCACTTCATTACCTATTTAACACAAGTTTTGTGTTCTTCGTCTTTTCACTTGTTTATCCACCTGCTCCTCTGCACTTATATGTCGTTTAATGCAAGAACTACAAGCAGATAAATTTCCCATGCGTCATAACCCACAATTTATGGCTGAAATGGCATAAGAGCATGTTTAGTGACACCATAATTTGATAATGAAATATATATTAGATTATGTCAAATACAGTTAGAAATTGTATGAAAATAATATTTACTAAAGATTTACTCATCAATTAATTCCTAAGTGGAGAGGTAAAGATTCATTTAAATATTCATTAATCTTGGTTTCATCTTTATTTACATGTTTTATTGAAAGATTTTATATAAAATACATAAAAATACAATTAATATATATTATTTATAAAGTCTTTTATTGATATGGTGTCACCCATAAATTGAATCTCAATTTACTTAGAAAAATTATTTTAATGTCCCTCTACATTTAAAATAAATTATATTATTTGAAAGTATTTCTTTTTATTTAAAGACTAATAAAAATATGCATATATGATGAGATTTCAATCCATGTCAATTGAGTTAGCAAAAACCTTAAATTTATCAATCAACCAAAGTTTTATTTTAACTTTTTTTTTACATTTTATTTTTATTATGGGCACTTGATTACCTTTATCAGTTTTATATAATTAGTAATATTGTTGATTGAGATGGTGTAACTAATTAACTCAACAACAACTTAATATTTATGACAACACCATTATAAATAATTATAGTCATTTGTTTAAATTTTGTTTTAGTTACAGCTTAATTTAATTTTTTATTTTAATATTGTATAAATTTTATGCGCTATTATTATAAATTAGTTTTAAATCATATTTTTTATTATTATTTTATGTTATTTTTTAATACAAATTTATATTCTGAATATATGATTCCACACGCATATAATACAAAAGGAAAATTATAGAATTAATATAATTAATTACTTTCTTAAGAAATGCTGTTTGAATAATTTTATTGGCAGAGTTAAGGTTGAGTTAATGATGAATTGAATTGTATTATAAATTCAACTACATGTGGTCAAGGATGATCCTAGGATTATTATAGTCCGAAAGAACATTTGTATATGGACTTGGAGATGTATGGCATAATAGTAGGTTAAATAATAGTATAGTATTATTGATCATTTTTAGGAATGTTATAATACTAATTATATACACATATATAACTGCTTTTTATTCTTGGTGGAGTACGCGTTCAATGTGGCATTTGGCGGTGGAACTTTTGGGTGCTGCATGACGCTGCAGTTGGTTTCAATTCTGCCTTTTCCTCACTGTATCTATAACCGGAGCTTGAGCTATATATATTTGTAGTTTGTACTCTCTACATTGTTGCTACAAGTATCAGTTTTCTTCTTCTTCTTCTTCTTCCCATCATCCCACTCTGATTGATATAGATATCGAATCGATAGGATGGCAGCCAACGATGTGCCTTGCTGCGAGTCGATGTTCTGGGTGTATCTAGTTGTATGCGTGGTTCTTGTACTATTTGCTGGCTTAATGTCTGGCCTTACACTAGGACTCATGTCCCTCAGTCTTGTTGATCTCGAGGTTGTCATCAAGGCTGGTGAACTACAAGATAGGAAGAATGCAGAGAAAATTCTACCAATCGTTAAGAATCAGCACCTACTCTTATGCACTCTTCTTATAGGCAATGCCCTAGCGATGGAGGTATTTTATATAAATCTTTTCTTTTACACTTAAAACTCTCTCTCTCTCTTTTCAGTCTCTGAAAACTGATTTCTGAAATTGTATGTAAATGAATATAAGGCTCTTCCGATCTTCCTCGATTCTCTTCTATCAGAGTGGTGCTCAATATTAATATCAGTCACTCTTATACTGGCGTTTGGTGAGGTATATATATAAATCTCCATGTTTTGCATATGAGACAGTGGTATGTGTACAGCTTTAAAATAACAAGTATATTAATGGTTTGGCTAGATCATTCCTCAAGCTGTATGTTCTCGGTATGGGCTGAGTGTCGGAGCCAAACTCTCAGTTTTAGTTCGGTTCATTGTCATAGTCCTCTTCCCTGTTGCTTATCCGATTAGTAAGGTAATTTTCCAACCCTTTTGGAAGCTGAAATTGACGAGGTTTAATTGAAAATGATGAATGTTGGGTTCCCTGTTTATTTGTAGCAGCTCCTGGATTTGCTGTTAGGGAAAAGACATTCTGCACTTCTTCGGCGAGCTGAGCTGAAAACACTGGTAGACATGCTTGGAAATGAGGTCAGTTTCCATAAATTAACACTTCCCCTACTCATTTCATCACAAACTTTATCTAGCTTAAATTCTATAACCGGTCCCTATGTTACAGGCTTAGAAGCAAGTTGTATTTAGTAATTTCGCCTCTATATATTTAACTTTAAAGCTAAAACGTAAACGAATGTTAAATAAAAATAAAAATAAAAATTCACCTGTCATGTTTCAAAGTAGCTTCAAAAATAAAAATTTTGCTTTTTTTTTTTCATGTCACTCCAAATAGCCATAAGATAATTTTTTTTAACATTCGAATTTATTGTCTATTCAGATTTTACTTTTTAGCTTCAAAATTAGATGTAGATGGGTTAATTTACTCCTAGGCCTATGGTACAAAGATTAACCAAATATTTTAATCTCTCCTAAAAAAAATCAAATCACAACTTAAAAAAGAGAAAAGATATGGATGGTAAAATTTGAAGGATAATGAATTATTTGATATTCAATTTTATAAAAAAAATATTTATTTTAATTTTTAAATTTGTGTTATTTATCAAATCACTCCAAAATAGATAGAAAAATAAACGTTTGTTAATTTGGTTGACATGACATATACATGAATTGTCACATGAATATCACGGCAACAATTAATTATTTTTTTAAAATTTTAAAATATATAAAAATTATAAATTATTAAAAAGTATAAAAATATTAAAAATAACTTTTTAAATATTTTTATTTTTTAAAAAATAATTAATTGCTAATGTAGCATACAAGTGGACTTTCACGTCAGCAAAGTTAACAAATATTAATATTTTCATTGATTTTGAGGTGATTTGACAAACAGTGCAAATTTAAGAACTACAAGAGACAAACAACATAAATTTGAAAACTAAAAGAGTCAAAAAATTAAATTGAAGACTAAAATAATTTTTTTATATAGTTAGAGGGTCAAATAAATCATTATGTCAAATTTGAACTATGGTATTAAATACTTGTTTGAAAGTCAACTAGTTAGTTTAATATATATCTTCATTTATAACTTATATATATTTTATTTGTATTAAGCATTAAAATCCCTTATTTTGGATTCAACTTTGAGTGGAAATGATCAAATTCAAAGTTGAGTATGAATCTTAAGTTCGTTTTTTACAGATAAATGAGCCTAATTAAACAGACTCGAGCAATCCATTGTGGAGACCAAACTTCTAACAACCCCTCTAATAGATAAACATTGATTTAGACTACCAAAAGCGGAACAAAATTGTTAACATTTTCATGTTTCTTTGATTAATTTCAGGCAGGGAAAGGTGGAGAATTAACCCATCATGAAACAACTATTATCTCGGGAGCCCTGGATATGACACAAAAAACAGCTAAAGATGCGATGACACCCCTATGTGACATTTTTTCGCTTGACATAAATTCTAAACTCAACGAGTATGATCTTCTTCTCTCTCTCTGCCTTTGTTTATCTCATTTATTTTTCCCCACCGATCGACTAATTTCAACGGTGTAGGAAAACAACGGGGCTAATCATAAGCAAAGGGCATAGTCGTGTACCTATCTTTTCAGGGAGCCCAACAAACATCATTGGCCTTATACTGGTAAAAAATTTGATCATGTGCCGTCCTGAAGATGAAACCCCGATTAGGAATCTTACAATTAGAAGCATTCCCAGGTTAGTTGGTTTTGATTTCAAAGTTACCTTAGTATTGCTCGGAGTGAGTAAAAGTATTATAGAAGTTTATGTATTAGAAGTAAAATTGCATTTTATTTTTTTCTACTCAAAAAATAGATAAATTAATCTCTATATTTTAGCTCAAAGAGTGAATTGGTCCTTTCTATTAATAATTTTATCTATTTGTATTGTTAAAAACTGAATGATTGACAAAATAACCAAATAGTGATATATGCATGCTAATGTACATTAACTATTTTTTAACAAAAAATAAAATTTTTACAACATAAATAAATAAAATTTTTAACAAAAAAAATCAATTTATTTTTTGATGTAAATTACATGAACCATTTTGTCCATTTTTTACATTAATTAATTTATCTATTTTTTGAATAGAAAGTACAGAATGCAACTTTACTCTTAATACGAAGCCTCAAAAATAATTTAATCTTCGAAGTGAGCATGGGAAATATCTTGAATTAAATCATTACCATGAACTAATGGTATTGGTGTTAAATCTATGACAGGGTTCATGATCGTTTACCTCTCTACGATATATTGAATTTATTCCAGGAAGGCCACAGTCACATGGCTGTTGTGGTTAAGTGCAAGAGTGACACAGACGATACTGCAGAAACTGCAGAATCCAGAAGTCACTTCAATTTTAAAAGGATGAAGACAAAGGTGAAAGGTATTATCTCATAGTTGATACATATGAAGAAACTGCTTCTTTTACCTCATTTCTCAAACTTCACACGCTTGCGATAATAATAAACAAGTTACAGTCGGGAGTTACTACTAAGACAGGTTTTTCAGGTTTGGGCTCCAATATCTAATGTCTTTGAGCTTGGGTAAATCTAATTTTATTTTTTTTAATTTTATAATGCGTTATTTATATATATAAAAATATTTGATACACTATTATTCAAATTTTTAAACACTACAAATAGAATTACAGATGAAAACAAATGTCATATGAGGTATAATAAAATATATAAAAATATATATATAACAACCTTTTTAAGGCTAATTGTAGAATAAAAAAGATTCATGCTAGTGAAAAGTTGAGCTATTACCATCAATCCTGAAATTATATTTTAAATAAATAAATCATATAATAAAATCTTAATTTTGTTTATAGAATAAAAACTTTCTGTAACTTCTATACTAAATATATGTTACTTTTTGGTACTCTATACATGAAGAACTGCGAAATTAAAAATTGCCATGTATTTAATTATTTTTATCTTAAAGATCAATTAAAGACAAGGATGATTTTTTTACCCGACTGCTATTTATCCAATGTACCAAATGTATTTATTTTTAATTATATGTTACATAATTTATACCATAAAAATTAAATAAATATTAAAAAATATGTTTAATTTTTCTTGTTTAAAAATTTAATAAATATATATGATTATTAAATATTTGTTTTTTAAAGCTAATAACGCCTGGTATCTTCCTATTGCAGCCTGGTGTATTACTTCAGATTTTTTGATAAATTTTCAATACTAAATAGTATATGTTTGTGAAAATGGATTTAAGTTAATTATTTATAAATATATATAAATTTGAGATAAAATTTATATTTTTAATCAAATTTAAATAATTATAATATCGATATCAGTTGTCAAACACTCAAGTTATAATCATCAAATGCTACTTTTCAAAACAAATTAAATGATACAGAATGTAAAGTTTTATGCAAATGGAATTCCAATACACAACTCCAATAAAAGGAATAGAGTTATGATGACCATATTTTGGTTTTTCAGGTATTGATCAGCATCATCAATATGATGGAAATGAGGAACTTAGTATACCGTCAAGCCCACCCCCTGCAAATTCTACCATCATTGATATCCGAAGTCCAGCCGAAAACATGGAGCTAGGCAGTAAAATCCGTCAACGAATGAAGAAATGGGAACAAGCAACCCTCTCTAATGAAGATTTGGAATCATTTTCATGTTTAGACGAGGAGGTTCTTGGTATCATTACCCTGGAGGATGTCATGGAAGAACTGCTGCAGGTTTTTTTAGTTCTCTTGTATCCATTACAAATGCAAGTATATAAATATATTCTAGAACCAACACTTTTTGGCTTTTGCAGGAGGAAATTTTTGATGAAACTGATGCGTATGTTGATGTTCATAACAAGTAAGCTTCTTTCTTTCAAATCGAGTACCACTGCATCAAATAGCATTCAGTTTTACAAGCTACTTTATCCCCGTTGCAGAATTACAATCAACATGCAACCATCAGGAAGATCACCATTAAGATCACCCAGATCAACAACAGCCCCTCAAATTCACTGGAGAAGCCCCATTTCTTCCTCTCATGGAAGTCCACTTTCTTCATTGCCCCATTCTCCACCATTTCGTACACCAATTTCACCCTATATTCAGTCACCACTCGGCGGGCCAACTCTCTGTTCTTCACCTGGGAAACAAATGCCAAACTCTCCGTTAAGATTTTCAAGCGTCGCCCAATACTCTCCATCCCAACATCAGGTATGGGGAACTCAATAAAACTACATTAACTTAAATGAATTCATTGTTAGGCTTCATACATTTAATATTTTCTCTTCCATTTTCTGTGAATTTATGTTGGCAGGTATCCAGAAAATCTTACGAGAGATTGAGACATGGTTCTTAGGTTTCAACTTAGAGTTTTCTCAAAATAAATGAGCAAATGTTTATGGCATATGCGGATTTTATTAAAATCTTATTATATGTAAAACCTCCTGTGATGTTAGATTAAATTAATGCGGAAATGTATTTAAATTTATTATTTATCTTTTGACTCTCTTTTTTTAAAGATGAGATGTCGTTTTGTTTAAATTGAGCATCATGATCCTAATAAGTATTTTTTATACATTTCCCTTGCTTGTTTGAGTAAATAATTATAAACAAAAAAAATTAAAAGAAAAAAGATATGAAAATGAAGATTAACTAAAAGAAATGATACATTTATATTTTTTGAACAGTTAAAATTAGTACACGAAATAAAATTTATTTAATTAATGTAACACCTCTCATTCGCCTTGGCGATTAGTGTGGATGAGAGATGCCACTAGACCACTTTCATGTCAAAATCTTGAATTTATTTAAGAATTTTTTTATATAGTAGATAAAATCAAATTTTAAGTTTTGAAATCTTGTTAAAACCATTTTGAATCGATTTAGGGGTGTTCGGAGGTGTTTATGATCATTTTTGGGCCTTGGAGAGCCCAAAATAGTGTAGTGGTCCAAAATAGTATAGGAAGTGCAGTACCTAGTGTAATAGCCCAAAATTGGGTCTAGTTGGAACAGAGGTTTCGGGACCACAAAATCTAAGATAGAAATAATTAATTTATGATTATTTTGAGGTCTATGATATGATTGCATGATTGTGTGAAAATTTCGTGAAGAAATTCTATGCATAAAGTGCTCAATTTGAAGTTAGGGACTAAATTGAATAAGTTACAAAACTTGCATTTTAGAAGTTTCTAGTATGAAATTGCTTTGAAATATTAATTAGGAGGTCTTAAATAGAAATTTGACCAATTTCTAAGTGATGGACAAAAATTGAACATAGATGGAATTTTTGAAAGCTTAGTAAGGAAGGGCATTTTGGTTATTTGGTAATTAAAAGAAATAAAAAGGAAAAATAAAGCCAAAATTGACTCATCTTTTTCATGGAGGCCGAAATTAGCATGGGGGAAGCCATGGCTAGGGTTTTCAAGCTTTCCAAGCTCAATAGTAAGTCCGTTCTAACCCTGTTTTTCAAGTTCCTTACGTTTTTAGAATCCCGGTAATTTGATTAAGCTTATTCTGGCAATAATTTAAGATGGGGTGTTCATTTTGCTGTTTTATGATAGAATATGAGGTTTTAAATTATGTTAGACAACTTGTGCTACTTGGTATTGAGTGAAAATGAGTAAAAGGGCTTAATCGGTAAAAATACCTAATAGTCATAAGTATATGTTAGAGTGAGAATTTGATGTTGCCATAGGAGAGAAAAGTGATTAGCATGTCATAAAACATAAGAATAAGGGATGAAGTTTAATTCTCGAGCCTAGGGGCAAAAGTGTAAATATGCAAAAGTTTAGGGGCAAAATTGTAAAATTTCCAAAGTTTGAGTTAAGGACTGTTTTAAATAGTGCATTAATTAAATAAGTAAAATATGATGTTTTAGATCCCAGAAAACGAGATTTAAACCTAAAATGAGAGAAAAATCGAAAAATTGGAAAGTTGGTTAAATGGCCGTTTTAGTATCGAGGTAAGTTCATATGTATAATAAGCATTAATTTATGCATGTTTCAATGTAAATTGATATATTTACTATGATTTCTGAGGTATTGAAAGTATGTAAGTTGGTATGATAATAATCCAGCAATAATGCTGTAATTTATATTTGAAAGTTAAATTTAGTGAATTAATTGAATTATGTTAAATTAAATGATTATGGTGCCAAGTTTATGAATTGATTTAAAAATATGTCTATGGTACATGAAGTGCATTGAATTATCATACATAAATGTGATTTCTATGATTATGGATATTGTGGGAAATTGTAAGTTCATATGATTTTTAATAAGGCAATGTGTAATTTAATGTTTTTGCCTTGATATTAAATAAGATGTAAGTTTATATGTAAGTAATACATAAATATTACTTGTATTATGATATTTTATAATAATATTGGAAATATGTTTGTGGATAATTACTTGATTGGTGAAATTGTTGGAAAAGAGAGAGAAATCCCGGTTGAACCTTCGGAAAGATTGGATGATACAGATAGTATGTAGCTAGGTCACATGTATGGTGCTAAGTGCACATCATGTGTACAAGAGAGCTACAAGACATTATGATGTAGCTAGGTCGCATGGGTGATACTATGTGTACACCATGTAGACAAGAGAGCTACGGGATATATGTAGCTAGGTCGCATGTGTAGTACTAAGTGCAGGCTACTATGCGTACCCGATAACTTCGATCACGTGTGTAGTACTAAGTGCAGGCTACTACGTGTATCAGATAGTTAGGTCACGTGTGTAGTACTAAGTGCAAGCTACTACGTGTACCGGATAATTGGTCGCATGTGTAGTACTAAGTGCAGGCTACTATGCGTACCAGATAGTTTGGCTACATATGTGGCACTTATGTGCAAACTTTCCATGTATCCGAATTATATTCCGAAGTGTTCAACGAGAGACTCTCTATGTATTGCTTTCTGAGTTTTGTGATGAATAAGTGCAGGAACTTGGTTATGTGAATGATGTGTTCATTAAGTGACCAGGATGTGGTAAGATTATAAACAAGTAAGTTATACATGAGGATGATTTTATGGTGATCTTGTGATCATGGGCCTATACTTGTGATGTATGAAATGTAGTGAAAATGATTTGTGATATGTATGTTAAAATGAGGTTAATACAAAGAAAGTGCGAAAGAGTGAATTAGCAATAAAACTATTTTGGACAGTAGCAGTGACGTGATTTTAAAAAATCACAAAAAATAGTATAAATTTAATCAAAGACTGAATGAGATATCAAATTAAAGCTTAATAAGTCTATTTTCATATAAAAGAAACAGAGCAAGAAAATGAGTTATGTATTTTGAGATATTTATGATTTTGTGAGACTGGTTCAGAATAATTACGTGATCCCCTGTTCTGACTTTGGAAAATCACAAAAATTTGGAGAAAACTAATTATAGGTTAAAACTTATATTTTTAAAATCCCTAATGAGTCTATTTTCAAGATAAATCAACAAGAACATTATCCGAGTTCTGTACTGTGAGATAATTAATTTTTAGTGAAGAGAGGTCAGAACTGTTAGAAAGTGAAACAGGGGAAATTTTAATGAATAAACTGTACTAATTGGCTAAACCAAAAATTATGAAAATTTTATGGTGGAAAGATATATGAGTCTAGTTTCAGGGGAAATTTACGGATCTTAATTTGGAGCTCTGTAGCTCGAATTATAAATAAGTAAGTGACTATGAATCGTGTGGACAGTTTGATGTGAGCATTTATTAGTAAATTGTGAAATCGTACTTACAAGAATCCTATATACGTTAAGGATGTGGAATGGAGAGGAGGAGGAGGAAAATAAATATATGTGGAATACATGGAAACTATGGTATATGAAATATTGATATAATGAAATAAATGACATGTGTTTATAAGAAAACAGAAAGAGAATGCTATGTATCATGACATGTATATATATATGACTAGTCTCAATGTAATGCTTGTTGGGTATGGAGTTGAATTGAAATGTTTCAGGAAAACATGTTATTTTGCGTATCTGAATTGTGGTATTTATAAAGATATGATCTAGTTTTAAATATGAATGCTTGATGATTAAGCTGAAGATATTTTGTAATATCATAATCTTGGTATAAATGTATAAGTGGTACTATAATAAACAAGGTAAAATGAATATGAGAGACACATGTATGATGACATACAAATGCTATGTTTGTGGTTTAATTGAGAATATTTAATCATTAAATGAATACCATATTATATGCTTTTGATTTTTTATAAGTGTGTAAGAGATTAAGGTTGACCAAAGCTTGGAAAATAGCCTAGGTATATTCCACACAGGCAGAGACACGACCATGTGTCTCAGCCGTGTATGGAACACGACTTTGGGACTCGGGCGTGTGGAGCCTTAAAGCATGAAATTTCCAAGATTTTCGTAAGTTCTCGGTTTAGTCCCGAACCCTTTCTAAAGTATGTTTTGGGCTCCGTAGACTTAAATAAGGGACTATGTGTAAGTGAATGAATGTTTTGAAATATGAATGAACTTTTATGGCCCGTATTTTAGTTTAATGTTTGTATGTTTGTCCGATAACACCTCGTACCTTATCCCGGCCTCGGGTACGGGTAAGGGGTGTTATGCTTAGGGCCAAAGGTACCGATACCTATTCCTAGTACTGTGCATTTCACCATTCTACAAATTAGGGTGTGTAACCTCTGTGGTTGGTACCGATACCTCTACCCTAGGGGTTAAGAATAGCCCTGAAACACCCCTGTTTCAACCCCAAACAATACCAAAACCAAAAATAAACTTTCGGAGCCCAAAAATCACATTTTAAAGCCGAAAACAACCTCTAAACAACTTTAAAATATGGCACACACTAATTATGCATATAATTGAGCTATTTCTCAACAAAACCTTACTTCAAACCTAGCCTAACATAAGCCATTCATGTCAAACATTCCAAGCACTAACTCAAACACTATAAGACATATATAAAGCCATTCAAATTGCTTCAACCATTACCAATAATGAACATGCATGCCATTCTACAAAAGATAGAACATTTTGGCTTATGGCCAAATAATTTAAGTTCAAAAGAATAAAAGTTAGAAATTGACAATATGAAATTGACCTACATACATAAAGCAAAACCTAGTACATGCCACTAAAAAGTTTAAAATCCAAATACATGGTCTTTATACTCTTTAATGATATCAATGGTGTGAGTGTTGGAAAAATACGGTTTAGAAAATGATTGTTGTCACAGCGGAAACTTAAAATTTTTGAAAACCAAGCCTGTTTGTCATATTTATAGCAATAAATCTTTTCTCGAATAGTACTTGTTTTTTGTGTGAGATGAAATTGTATCATTTTTTGCTTTCAACTAAACAACCTTCTCTCCTATCCTCGTACACCGAATTGCATTAAGTTTGGGCTCGAGCAACACGCACCAAATGTAGGATCCAATGTCCTAAGTGTAGTATATTCGTTTGTATATTTTTATTTTTTTGAACAAACTACTTTAATAAAATTATTCATGAATTACATTAATACCCTTTGTATATTGCCCTCAATGGTTTTTGCACGCAAAGCAAAATTGAAACAAATATTAGCTCACTAGTTATCTAATGTTTAACTAATACTAGGCGGTATTATGTGGTCAGATCGTAATATGGAAAGACGACTTATATTTGTAGATGAACCTAAATATATTCACAGTCTAATTAGGAATGAACAAACCGATTGAAAGACTAATATGTTGTCTATCAAGTCCAAATGGGTAGATGCTTTATCTTGAGCATTAGAGCGAATAACTTCCAAGAGGTAAAGACATAAATGTGACTGACCGGACAAACAATACATCAGACAGAACCCAAGTAGAATAGATCCTAAATCTGTTTATGGATTTATTCACTTGTGACGTTTATAGTATGGAATACCTCAATCCTGAGTAGACGATGTGTAACATCCCTTACTCGTGTCTAATGTCGGGACAGGATACGAGGCATTACTGGACTTAATCACAATCACACATGCATAACCAGACCATAAAATTTTGTTCAATTTAAAACATTTCATTCACATACATATCATCCCTTATATGGGCTTAAGAGCCCTAAACCATACATCGGGAGTGGTTCAGAACTAAGCCAACAACTTTGGAAACTTAGGAAATTTTCCCATAAATCTAGGCCACATGCCAGTGTGGACAGGGGCACGCCCGTGTGGGTAGGCTATGTGGTCACATACGCCCGTGTCCCTAACCCGTGTAACTCTCTATCTGTTTATGTATGAACAATTGATGTCACACGGCCAAGGCACACGCCAGTGTGCTTAGGCCATGTAGCGAATTGAATTCTCGAAATTAAATACAGACTTCACACGACCTGGGCACACACTCATGTCCCATGGTCTTGTCCCTTGCACGACCAAGACACACGCCCATGTCTCAGCCTATGTGGTCAACACGGAATATTCTGTTTTGCTAAATTAAGGTGTAGGGGACACACGACCGGATCACAAGCCCATGGGGCAGACCTTGTGTCACACATGGCCTAAACACACGCCCGTGTGTCTACCCATGTGGACAATTTCAAGGATACTTTTCCAAGCCATTTGCCACCCTCTTACACCCACATACATGCACACATCATATAACACCAATTCAAGCATATTCTTACTACCGAACATCCACAACTAAGATATTAACATGTCAACCACATGCCATCATTTTCATACATACAACATCAAACTTAGTCACTCAACAGCATAACCACTTGGCCACATTCAACCATCACTCATCAAGCAAATATAAACAACCTTATAAGTTATTGACGTACACATGAATAATAATAAGATCAACATAAGCCATCCTTCATGGTTACATGTACAAATTGGAGTATTAAACCATCATAAGCCAATACATATGGCTAAATAATATAACACATAAACAAAGTGACTTAGTCCCTATACATGCCATAAGCTAAAGAGGTTTGTATTCACTTTTATCCTACGATGATAATTTGATAGTATGATAGCATCTCCGGCGATCTCCAACCCGAGCTAGCTTAGTGACCCTATAGGACATAGGAAAAAGAGGAGGTAAGCTATATAGCTTAGTAAGTCCGTATGAAAATAATGAGCAATTTATTAACATGCTTCTACTAATTCTCACAATATGATCTCAAGGTAATACAAGCATAATTGCACTTTTTACTTATGTTCATGTCAAGTTGTTTTCTCGACTCATATTCACCAAATTATTTATAATTGGAGCTATGGAACTCCAAATTAAGATCCACTAATTTTTTCAGAAACTAGACTCGCATATATTCTTACCATAAAATTTTTAGATTTTTTGGTTCAGCCAATAAGTACAATTTATTCTTCAAAGTCGCCCCTATTTTGCTATCTAATAGTTCCTACCCCTCTTCACTAAAAATTAATTATCTCCTCATACGAGATTTGGAAGATGTTCTCATTTTCTTTTGAAAATAGTCTAATTAAGGATTCTAAGCATATAAATTATAACCCATAATTATTTTTGTACAATTTTTAATGATTTTCCAAAGTCAGAATAGGGGAACCCGAAATCATTCTGACCTTGTCTCACAAAAACTCAATTATCTCATAATGTGAATTCCTTTTTCTTACACCGTTTCTTCTACGTGAAATTGGGCTCAATAAAATTAAATTTCATATTTTATTTACCCTCAAATTCGATTTCCACAATTTTTGGTGGATTTTCAAATTCGGGCTGCTGCTGCTGTCCATGACTGTTTTAGTACACATTCATTTTGTACATTCACATCTCCAAGCATCTAGCTTAACTTATTTAGATGTCCAAAAACTCTTATCTATCCATACATTCATAACCATTTTTAATAGTCATTTACACCGATCCTTTCCTCTTTTCGTTATTCATTGAACCACAAAATTAAAGGAATAAATACATAGTATCTCAATTCGATTTGGCTTAAAAACTTCTCACATGATCATCAATCAAATTTACCATATATTTATATCTCATGAACATAGACCCATAACTACAAGGTCATCACAAAGTCATTCTCATAAACATGACTTACTTATTTGCATCCTTACCAAAGGTGCATCTTAAACTGAATCATTTCTAATGAGTTTTGTATACATACTTGTACAACTTCATGACATAATCATTCCTTATCACGACTTTGATATAATCTTTGAATTACCCATTGAATCACTTGAAATACTAAAGGATACTCGGGAAAATTTGTACACATAGTAAGATGCCAATGCCATATCCCAGATATGGTCTTACATGGGATCACACATATCGATGCCAATGTCATGTCCCAGACATGGTCTTACATGGGATCTCATATATCGATGCCAATGCCATGTCCCAGACATGGTCTTACACGGGATCTCATATATCGATGCCAATGCCATGTTTCAAACATGGTCTTACATGGGATCTCGTATTGGTGCCGATGTCATGTCCCAAACATGGTATTATACGAGACCTCATCTCGATGCCGATGCCATATCCCAGATATGGTCTTATACGGGGTCTCATATCGATGCCAATGCCATGTCCCAGCATGGTCTTACATAGGACCTTATCTCGAAACTTTGTCGAATGTCATTGAGTCATCGCGAATCCATTTCATAAAGACAAATACATATACATTTCATGCAATATTTAAACATTATAAATATAATAATAACAGCATGTTGCATTATTTTCATACAAACTTACCTCGATACTAAAAATAGTGAAAATAACCTAACTGTCAAACACTAAAAATGTGCATTATTTTCAAATGTGCGTTTTCTTTAATCTAAAACATCACATTTAACTTATTTTTTAGTCACATTATTCAATGTGATCCAAAAACCGCATTATAGAAAATTTACGTTTTTACCCCTAAACTTTTTCATATTTACACTTTTTCTCCTAGGCTCGTAAAATGATTTTTATTCAATTTTCTCACTCTTTAAGCCTAGCTGAATCATTTTTCAAAACTATAGCAGCCCACAATTTCCACTAAATCACACTTTTATGACGAATTTTATAACTTCTACAAATAGACCCTTTTATGCATTTTCACCGAAAATCACTTAGTAAAAGTCGTTTATTTATCTAACATCAAACTTACATATTCCTCCATTAAACATCAAAATACACACATGTCACACATGGTTAAATTTTTAAACATGAACCCTAACTCAAAATAAGGCTAGAAATAGGTTGATCATGCTTCAAGGATCTTAAAAACGTGAAAATCATTAAAAACGGGACAAGAACGGACTTACTTTTGAGCTTGGAAAGCTTGAACAAAACCCTAGGCATGGCTTCCATGCAAATTTTGGCCAAAGGTTGAAGATGAGCAAAAATTTGGCTTTTATTTTCCCTTTTTTATTATTTTAATTACCAAATGACCAAAATACCCCTAACTTAAAATTATTCTATTTCACCCATTTCATGTCCATTTTTGTCCAAAAAATTAACCAATAGTCTAATTACCATTTAAGGACCTCTAATTTAAAATTTCATAACAATTGGACACCTGTAGCATGTAGAACTCAACTTTTGCACTTTTTACAATTTAGACCTTTTGACTAAATTGAGTGCCCAAACGTCGAAAGTTTCGAATGAGATTTTCACAAAATCATTCCGTGAAATCGTAGACCATAATAATATAATAAAAATAAATTTTCTTACATCAGATTTGTGTCCCGAAATCACTATTCTGACTAGGCCCCAAATCGGGCTGGTATATGATGAACTATGTATACATGACTTGTTTACTTTGGTGTAAGTCAAAGCTTGAGCTCAAATAGATAAGGAATCAAAAGTTGGTGCATTGGGTGTACAAATTTTGCAATATGTAGCATCATTAACAATAATGGAATTCATAGCCCAAGAAATGGGAAAATGATATCCTCTCATTGGTATTACATGATAGATGAAAAGTAAACTTAGCCACAGGTCGCTTGTCTTTGTGATTAATGACTTAATTACCATTTGATAGTAATTGACATTTCCTGAAGGAAGATGTAATGATTACAATGAGATAAAATAAAATCATATTTAGAGAATGAATTTATCACAAAGAGATTAAGGATATCCTATGATACCAACACATTTATGACAAGGTCATTAGACGAGCAATAATCAAGTAACTTTTGTAATAGTGTGTAACTGGAAAGAGCTCAGCCACGATACTATAGTGGAATGACTTTGTGACTATTTTATAATTAATACACAAAAAGATGAAACTTAATTATAAATCATTTGAGCCTTAATCACATATGTCCAATCGGTCCCTCTATTAGCTTGTTGAAACCAGAAATGAATTGCATGTAGAATCAAATGAATAGAAATGAAATCACATTTAGAAATGAATGGAAATGAATGTGATTTCTCACTAAGTACGAAAATGACCTTAGAATTAATTTAAGTTTTTTGAATTATTATTTAATTAAATAATTAAAGTTCAAAATTAAAATTAAATTAATTAGTCATTTTGAATCCATTGAATATGAAAATTAAATATATTTCTTATAGATTCTTTTACGGTAAAGTTGTTAAGATTTTAAAGGAATTAGAATTGAATTGAGAAAATTATTTAATTGAAAAATAAATTTATTTAAATTAATTTAATAAATAAAATTTATTTTGGGAAATAAAAAACATGTACTGGGTTGGATTAAATTATAAAGTGTTAGGTCAAAATTTCAGGAAGCGTATATAATTGAGTCCAATACATGAGAAGCCCAATACTACTTTTCTGTCCTAGTAGAACTAGGGAACTAGCTTTTCTATCAAATAAGTTTTAGTTGTACTCTACTAATTCAACAAAGATTATTCTATCTCTCCCTACAAAATAGATGACACTTGTAGGGCTAAATATATCACAACTTTGAGATATTGTTATTTTGTCCGAAAATAGTGAGAATTTATTTTCTAAGTATAAATTTTGTTTTCTAGGAATAACAATTCTATCAATTTCTATAAGAGAGAGATGTACTTTCCTACTGAAAGTAAGAAAATTAATTATGGTTCTGTGTTTGATTGGTAATTGTTCAAGCCTACACTCGAAACAATTCGTGGTACGAGAATAACAGAAAAGCTTGTTCGGTTGAAATCCGAGAACATCAAGGATCTGTCTCTTACTATGAACAAGTACTTTTTGGGAAGCGCTTATTGTTATAAATATCATAAATCGACTCAAATTTCAAAGTTTTATTTTTCTGTTGTGCAAGAAAACTGTTTTCGAATCGGATTTTTTTCCAAAAACCAAAAACATTATAAGAAATGATTTAATTACTTTTAGTAGGAAAGTAATTTCTGTCAATAGAGACTAGTAGAAATTGCAACTCTCAGAAAATAAATTTCTACAATGTTTTTGAAGAATAACAATATATGAAATTTCTATGTTAATAACTCTACCAATGTCATATATTTATAATGAGAGATAGGAGAGTCCTCGTTGAATAAGTGTCGCATGTGAATATGATATGTGAATTGTGCAAGTCTACACATAAGATCAAGTAACAAAGTGATGAGTGAGTATCGTTCCCACGAGGATCGGATTGAGGCACAAAAGTGGTCAAGTTATTATAATAGAGCATTAGTAATGCTATGGTAAAAACAATGATAAGTATGCAGTGGCAATTAAAGGAATAGTGATGTATGCAATATGTGGAATTAATGAATACTTGGAAATGCTATGGAAAAACAATAGTAGAAATGTAATGGCAATTATGGGAATTACTACGGGAATGTTATATAAATGAACAAATAAATAACTAGAATGATATGGTAATGATATAGCGGCAAAGAATAAAGGATGTATGATGTTGATTTGGAAGGCCGGGATTACTAAGAATCTACCCTTACTGTTAATAATGCCTCAGCGAAATCATACTCAATTTACTGCTCAGAAGAGTTATAAAATGGTCTGCTTCTTTCAAAAGTAAAAACCTTAAGTTACCATGCCCATATCTATAGGCCTTAATATGGTACCCTACATTGTTTTCCTTCTGTATGAGCGTTGCTCTATGTCTTGAGTCTATTACAAGTATTGGTTGAGTACTTGCTCATATCATTCAATATCAATCCAACTAATCCAACCTTTTCAGAATTAGATTTAGTTTATAGGCATGCTAGACAGTCATCAATGTCTAGGGATTGCACACATACAATTAAAAATAAAACAATTGAAAGAAACATTAAATTGATTCGGATCTACGCTTCAATAATTAAAGAGAATAAAAGTTTCATCATATAATCCCAACTAGATGAGATTTAACTCATGGGTTGGCACATAAAATTCAAAACCAAAATAACATCCAACACTTTTTTCATCATCAATTCACACAAAAGAACAAAGTAAGAAATACGAAAGACAACTTTAGCGTGTCCAGTTCACACTCTAGTAGCACAGTGTCCTACGATGGCTGAGAGGGACTACTTTTGTCTTCCTCTTTCTGTCTCTACTCAGTCACTACTTTCTATTTTTGCCTAAGGCTCTCCACTCTTGTTCGTTGTTTAGGGTTTCCTCCTTTGGCTTTTTATAGCTTTTTTCCTATTTATCTTCTCCTCTTTTTAAATTCATCTTTCAAAAACCCAAGATTATCTTCTCCTTTTTTAAATCATTTTTTTCTAGGACAAAAACCAATAACCCAAGATTATCTTCTCCTCTTTTTAAATTATTTTTCCAACAACCCAAGATTAGCTTCTCCTCTTCTTTTAGGCAGATTTTTCTGGTACAAGTATAGTTGGGCTAAAACGAGTATGCATTGAGTGTTGACTTGGTTTTCCTAGAATTTCCACGGCATTCGTGTTGGCAAATTGTCCAACCTTTTGTAGCAAAAAACCTTCACTCTTTTATTTCTCATTCCTTAACCTGCACCTACCAAACCACCAAACACAAACCTACCATAAGCAATTAAAGATACTTAATATTTAAACACAGTCCAAGCTCCTCATGTAATGATAAAAATGCTAGTGAAATGTCTTAAAATGCTACTAAATGTACGTAAGTACAAGCAATTGGCTAGGTCTAAAAGCAAGAAATATAACTCTTTTCAAGAGTTATTATAGCCCTAAACCTGAGTTATTATTTGTCTTTAAGCCAAATACATATGAATGGATGAATGACCAAATTTTTGCCCTTGCATATAACTATCTTGTATTGTTAATGTTAAATTAAGGTTTATTTGATAAAATATTTTGATATAACAAATTAAAAGTGTTTTTGAGTAAAGCTGAATTTGACAAAATAATTTTAAATTTGAATTCTAAGAAATAAAATTGTTAATACTTACAATAAACTCTTAAAAAATTTTGAAATAATATTAAAACCAAGTGAAATTATTTTTAACCAAGTCAAAATGATCCCAATTAAGTTAAAATCATTTCAACACATCAAAATGATCTTTAAACAAGTCAGAATTGCTCCAGACCAAAAAGTATCAATGCAATTTTTCCCGATATTGATATTTTTTTGAAAATAGTTGACACCCTTAGTAAAATCGAGACCAAAAAGGCATTCTGTCAAAAACCTAAAAATTATCGATACCATGATTTTGGTATCGATATTTTTCAAAAATAATCGATACCTTACTTAAAAATGATATCAAACTTGTATTCTATTTCTCAAAAACCCTACAAGGTATCGATTTGGTATTGATACGTCTTTCAAGAAGTATCGATAAAATATTTTTGAAGTATCGATTTTTTCATTCCAACGGTCGCTAAATTAACATTTATGACAAAAAATATTGATACCCTTTTTAAAGGTATTGATACTTGAAGTTGTAGGTGAAATAAATGCTTTGGTTTTTTATCCCCAACAACCATATTTACTTCTCCAACATTCTCAATGGCTGGAAATCCATTAACGGGTATAAATACCATATTTTAAAGTCCTACAATGTCCAAGAAAAGTACTTCAAGCAAATATTATTAATTAAACAATTTTAAAACTTAAATTTTCGTATTCTTCTTACATACACTTGTGAGCCTTATCTCCTTTATTTTTGCTCAAGTATATTTCATTGTATTTGTGCTTCAATTCGCAAACAAATTTATCTTGTAAGGATTGTTTCTTTGTTTGCTTATTTTTATCTCTTTGAGAGGTTTTGAAACTTAATATTTGGAGTAGAAATCTTAAGGAGTTGTAAGGTTAAACCTTGTCCTTAAGGTTGAACAAATTAGTGAATTTGGGAAAAATCCTTAGTGGTGGAAAGCTAAGGTGGTGGAGTAGGCAATTGAGGCTGAACCACTCTAAATTCTGTGTTCTTTATTTCTTTCTTGCCTTTGCTTTCACCAAAATTTTTAAAGGCTAATTCACCCCCTCTTGGAATTTTTGGTTTGTTTCATCAAGCTTTTAGTTAATCTATTAAAAGAATAACATATACATTAGTTTTCAGCACTCTTCTTTTTATAAAAACTTGGTTGAATGTCAAAGGTTCGTTTCAACAAAAGTAGTGCAGAAAATTTGTTCCTAAAAACAAAATTTCCTAAGTACTCATGTATGCTTTCCGACTATAGCAAATATCTCCTATGCACTTAGTTCATTTGTTACCTAAACTCAAGTTACTTTGTAACCCTTGCTCACAACCTTTTCAAGATATTTATTTGTACTTTTTTTCTCTTTATTATTATTAATTTTCTTTTTCTTCTTCTTTTTATTTTATAACATTAGGGGGTTTAGCATGTTACAAAATTCTTTGACTTGATAATCATAATATAGCATACACCAAATTACCTGGTACTCAATCATGTCACAATTTAAATATAAATCACTTTTGAAGCTAAGATTTTTGACTAAAAAGATGGATGGAGAAAAAAACTACCTCCTTAGCTACTCAGCATGTTGCTATAGTAGAATGCCCCTTTTCTTTATCACACACTCTTACTCGGACTTACCTTTCTAGTCAACAGCATGATGGAGCAAACAAAGTGGTGCTGACTTAGTTGGCAATTCTAAGCATTGGAGTGCCTATTATCCTTTATATAAGTAATGTCATGGAAAAATGACTGATTTTGGCTTTAAAAACCCTAAGTTCATTAGAAAACACTTGCTATAACAAAAAAAAAATTCATACAATCTAACCTAAGCTAAACTTGCCTCATCCATTGTCACATGTTCTAGATATAATGAAGAATATAAGCTCATCATTAAACATCACGAGTAAATATTGAACTTCTTGTAGATAAAATAGTACTTAATAATCACATGGAATTGGAAAACAACTTAACTATACTAGGATGAACAAACATACTAGACACATAATGCAACCTAAATGCACAATACACCCGCAAACCTAAGGAATGAATTGTCCTCAATGCATGAATAGATATGTGTAAACTATCTATATACAGAGAGTGTCATGGAAAAATATATGCAATGCAATACGTAGGAAAGAAAAAGAAAATTTTCCTTGCTTAGACTAAATTATAGATACTTCATTCTGTCCAATGAGTTGATTGCAACAACCTTGTACCTTAGCTTCCTCTTTATGCTCATGGTCAATCTCAATGCTAACAGACTCTGTTTTCTCTGGTTCTTCCTCCGGAGCTTTGGGTGCATTCTCTTCATTGGCAGGATTTGTCTCAACAGGTTCTAAGTCACCAACCCTGTCCCCTCTTGTAGTTTATTTGAACAAAGGAAATGAAATAACTAAAAAAAAATTAAATTGTCAAGATGAAATAAAAATTAAAATAGTTTTCAAGATGTTGAAGTTAAACATCTCGAAGGCCAATGGATTGTTTGTCTTGCTCTATATGAGCACCCCAGTAGTGCTTCAAGCGTTGTCCATTAAATTTAAATGTGTCCCCTATTTTCTTGTCTTTGACATCAACAACTCCATGTGGATATACAAGAGCTACCAAGCATTGTTTATCAAAATTGAAAGGTCAATTTTGCTCTAGCAAAATGCATAAGGGTCTCTGCTCAAATAAATATTTATCACTATTAGAATTGTTGTGGAAAAATCTTATGAACTCTTCCTCCACTGCTGTTTCTATCAAGTCAATGGTACGACATTTTTCATTCTCATCAGCACATTTCAGTGCATAATACATTGAACATGACCTGCTGATTGGTCATCCTCATGGTCAATTCACCTTTCTACATATCAAATGAAGTCATACCTATATCAAGAGGATGTCTTCCAAGAATAATTGGTAATAATCGGTACATCTTTGTCAGCTTCACACTATAAAATGATAAAATTGACTAGAAAAATAAACTTATCTACTCTTACCAGCACGCTTTCAATTTTACCTTCCGGATGTGCATAAGATTGATCAGCTAGCTGCAGCGTGACTATTATAGGTCTTGCCTTCCCAATTCCCAGCTTCCTGAAAATAAATAGAGGCATTAGATTTATACTTGCTCCTAAATCAATAATGCCTTACCAACATAATGATTTCAAATTAAACATAGGATAGTGAAACTCGCCGGATCCTTCAACTTTAGAGGTAATTTATTCATTAAAATTATTATGCACCCTTCAGTGAAAGCAACAGTTTCAAATTCTCCCAATCTGCACTTTTTTGACAGCATATCCTTCATAAATTTCACGTAATTAGGCATTTTCTCCAAAGCTTATACTAGCAGTATTTTGATATGGAGTTGCTTCAAGACCCCCAAAAATCATTTGAACTGAACATCCTGATTAAAATTATGGAATCGCTGAGAAAAAGATAAATGTAGTTGTAACACCACTAACCCATATCTGTCACCAGAATAGGGTTATGAGGCATTACCGATCAATACACATCGTTCACATACATAACATATACATTTATGCATTCGTATATAAAACCCAAACAAATCATTCACATTATCCCTCATAAGGCTCTACAAGACCTTAAAACACACTTAGAAGTGGTTCAGGACTAAACCGATAACATTTGCAAACTTTGAGAAACTTAGAAAATTTTTCAACATATAAGGGTCACACGCCCGTGTGAACAGGCTGTGTGCCTCAGACAGTCACCGGACACGCCCGTGTCACATGCTGTGTGAAAACAGGGTATACATACTGACTTGAACCACACGGTCGAGGACATGCCTGTGTGCCAGGCTGTGTGAAATCTAAAGGGGTTACTGGCTTGGCCACACGCCTGTCTATCGGCCCATGTTCCACCCACGACCAGTAAATGTGCCCGTGTGTCTAGGTCGTGCCGAACCTATAGGTGGAAACACGAAAATTTACGCATTTTTACATACCCTTTTAGCTTAAAATCATACCGTTTCGATTAAATTCTTGTCGAAAAATAATTAATTTTTATAAAATAATTAAATTATACTTAAAATATGAACATGATGAATTTTAGTTAATTTTATAATTAATTTTGAGAAATTTTGGTTATTTTCGACAGAATTGTGCAAAGGGCAAAATATGGCTCAGCAGACACTGCTTGAAACACAAAACCGGGAAGCAATTTGAAGTTTCAAGGTGAATTAATTTCTAGCAAAAGATGGTCCAATTATGTGTATTAATTCATAATATAATTAATTTTAATTTATACCCAATTTAATTTGAGCTAAATAAATTAATATTAATTAATTATGGAAAAAGTGGTCCAGTTGAACCGAACCATCAAAGTGAACTGGCCAAAGATTGGGCAGCCAAAAATTGGCCATATGCTGACCCAAATCAGCTTATTAGCTGATTAATTAAGCTTGCAAATAATCCCTTGAAGTCTTGTCAAAGTTGCATTCAAACCCCTCCACAATCGGTGGATTTTTGGATTTGCCCCAAGCCATTTTTAGCAAAGTTGAAAGCATCATTTTTGCCACATAGGTGGCCGGCCAAGGGGTGGCTCTTTGGCTGATATTTTTAGCAAATTTCAGCTGCCAGACTCAGCCATAAAAACCCCTTGGCTAATCATTCAAAGCATCTCATTCATTTTTCATTCATTTCACAACACTTCTCTCCTCTCTCATTCTTTTTCTCTCATTTTTCCATTTCAATTCCCTTGCTCTTGTGCCGATTTATTCCCTTGGAAAAGGGGTGTTCTTCAACCATTTTGGAGTAGCAATTGATTATTCATCAAAGCCTTGATCGGCAAGGACAACAAGAAGGAAGAATGGAGCAATAAGCCTTGGAAAACCACCGAATTTGATTCTTGTTCCCAATCTCTTTAAGTTTTTTTGTTGTTATGATGAACATATCTATGAGTATTCATGTTGTTGGAATGGTTAATTTAATCAGCTTTGCTTGAATTTAATTTGTGCTGGGTTGATTGCATTTCATCTTCTTAAATTGTTAAAATTGTGTTTATGTTGTTATAGGCCTCGGTAAAATGCTTGATTAAGTAAATTCATGCCTAAGTTATTCTTGCGTTACGATAGTGAGGTAACTAATGAATTAATTATTTAAACAGATTGAAATTGTAATTAATTGACACAGTACTTGATCAGTTCATGTTTATTTTTCTAAGGTAGCTGAAGGTTAAATTATCAATGTATCTGGTGATATTATTTCCTTGCATAACTTGCAAGATTATTGTGATTAAACTGTTTCAAGGTAGGGATAACTTGTTACCTCACATAGTCTTTTATATGCTTGTTAGATTTAATTAATCGTTTGAATTGACATAGGGATATACAAGACATTAGTTCAGTTTAATGAGCATGTATGTGCAATAACATGTTTGCTTACTAGAATCTGTTTAGTCGGTTGAATTGACATAGGGATATGTCAAGAGATGAATGGATTTTGGTATGTAAGTACGTTCATAAGTTATCAAATTACCAGGTTGTCGTGATTTTATTTGTAACAATATAAACATAAGTTTAATAATTTTAAGATGAGTAGTGTAATTAATCCAACACAATTATATCATCTTGATTAAATCTTATTTTGAAATAGCACATTAGAACTTTCTTTTTCTTCATTTTATTTATTTATTTTAATTTTCTTAAGTTTTTAATCACCTTCTTTAAATAAAATATTTTTCTTCACCAAAGTGCTTTAAATTGCTTTCATAAATAATCCTTTTCACAGTCCTTATGGGTACGATAACTCAACATTTACTTGTCACTTTATTACTTGTTGCGATTGCGTACACTTGCACATTTCCGTTGCTCTGGTAGGGTATACTAACTTAATTTGAAAGGGCACTCTAGGGGACAAACAACCGTGCAGCATGACTGTGTGTCGCACACGGCTGAGGCACACACCCATGTCTCTACCCATGTGGAAAAAAATAGGCTATTTGACAAGCCAATTTCCACCCTTTTCTCATGTACACCTAGCAACCAATTTGGTACCGTTTCAATACAACCAAATAAGCAACCAAAAGTGACCATTTCCAACATAAATTATACCATATTAAATCATTATAATTCACTTCTCAAATCTCAGCCATTTCTTGACCAAACACATACCAAAACTAGCATGTATCATTTATCATCTTTAACATTTTTCATATGTCTCAAATTTCAACTAAACAACCAATCATATAATTTAACCTATAACCAAATCAAAGCTTATCAATGCATCATCTCAAACTCATACCAATACATACCATTTCTTAAACCACATTATTACCATATTTGCATTCCAAGCCAAAACACAAATACATATCTTAAGCCAAAAATACATTTTATACCAACCATGCCAAATCATAAGGCCACATTATAACCATCAACCAAAATCATTAATAAGCCATTTTAAATGACTATATATATTTCTAACAACCATATCAAAAAGACAATAGCTTATACGTGCCATAAAACCAATCCACAAGGTGTAAAATTTCAAAAATCAATAGTTAGAGAGTGTGATGCGATCTCCGTTGACTCCCAACCCGAGCAAACGTCTGAGACACTATAAAACATAGAAAAAGAACACAACGTATGCTTCACACGTTAGTAAGTTCGTAAGTGAGCCTAAAATGATCACAACATTCATATAGCAATTTAAAATAGATAAATCATTAACATTTAAAACATCAATTCATGAGCCAACATCAAATTATTCATGTCCTCATTTACAAGTTCTCAACTTCATATAACTTGATACTTAAGTAGTTTTCCGTACATGCCTGTACTGATACCTTTCTATTTATCACTCATACTCTTATCAAACCTTTTTGGTTTATAAGTGCTTAGGATACAAATTCATCGATTTTCTGATGCCATAGTCCAACTATGGTCTTACACATACATTACCAAGGCCCTATCATGGTCTTTCTTTCATGTGCCATAACCCGGTTATGGTCTTATTAGTCGATTTTCATATGTATATTTAGTTAAAACAACTATTATTCATATCTCACATAACATTCAATATATATACTCATTATAGTCAAATAAACACATTTTGACATGAAACATACTTATACACAATTCTTTCGTATTTAATATACATAAAACAAGATGAACTCACCAATTTACTTTCATTCGATTCTCACATAGGTTTTGTACGTACCTATAACAGCCCGATTGAGGGCCTAGTCAGAACAGTGGTCTCATGACCACAAATTTGAAGTGAAAAAGATTATTTTATTATTATTTTGATGTTCTGGCATGAACATATTAGTGCAAGAAAAATTTGGTAAGTTAATTTTGTCGTTTGTGAGGCCAATTACGAAAAAGGACTAAATCGCATAAAGTGTAAAAGTCCTAAATTGATAGTTAAAGGTGTTATTTTGTTAGAGAATCAAAATTGGGGGATTTTAAAGGGCAATTAGACCCTATTAGAAGAGCTTGGCTAGCCATGAGACAAGAATGGGTAATTGGTCAAAGGGTTAGGTTGGTTGATGTCATAATATGTATTTTAATAATACCTTAGAGCCTAGTATTCACCTTCTTCATTCATTTTTCTCCTCGTTGACTGAAAATCAACCATTTTTAGGGTTTGAAAGCTTAAAAATTTTCAGTAACTTTAAGCCCTCTTAAGTAAGTGATTTTGATAGTTTCTCTTGATGATTTTTTTACATTTTTGGACTCCTTGAAGCATAAACTTTCAAATGAGAGGATTATTGTGCATAATAAACAAGAGTTTAAGGTTTTGCCATGAATGCATTTGTGATAGTTGCTGAGTTTTTATGGAAGAATATGAGTCCTAGTTGTATCATAAACAACTTTTGTGAAAGGTGTTAGCGTGAAAACACCTAAAGGGACTATTTTGCATAAGTTGCAAAATAAGTGATGAGTGTGTGAAATAGTGAGAATTTGGGGTTTCTATAAGAGTAAAAAGAGTTTGGCTAGGCTTGAAGTATGAAGAAATTCGATAAAAATTAATTTTCGAGCATAAGGGCAAAATGGTCATTTTTCCAAGGTCTAGGGGCAAAATGGTCATTTTTACCTAAGGCCTAAATTTTGGATTACTTAATTTTATTTAGTGACTAAATGAGTGTATTTTTCTAATATAGATCAATAATTTCCAGATCCGAATATAGATCTGGGGAAAGCCAAGCAAATCGATTAAACTGGCTAGTTGTGTGTATTTTGTACTTCGAGGTAAGTTGTATGTAAACAATACAACCACATTAATAATGTATGTATTGAATTGTATTTGAATTAATATAGCATAAATTGCTTGATTGTGGAATTGAGAAAGTATAATAACAATAGAGATAGCAGGGTTTCCGTTGAACATATGAAATAAACTAGATATCCATGCCGTAACATTAGGGTCACTTGTGTGAGCTAGTGTAAGACATGTCTAGGTCATGCATCGGCCACATTATGTGTGTGACAGCCCTAAAGTGACCCTAGTCGAAAAGCGGTCTCGGGACCGCAAGACCGAGTCACCAAATTTTTTTGAATGTGATAATTATTGCCTAAAATATGTGAATATAAATGTGTGAAAGTTTTAAGCTTCGATTTAGTTAATTGCATGTGAATTTAGTTGATAGGACTTATGTGAGAAAATTTAGAAATGTGCTAGGCAAATGCAAGTGGCCTAATAGTGCATGTAATCAAAGGGGTGGACTTGCATGTCAATTTCCCCCCCATTTAAGTACTAGTGGCCGGCCATGACAAGGGATGATGGGCAAAACATGTCATGAAACATGTTGTGTTAATGGAAAAATAAAATAAGAAGCATGGGCAATAAACTAATAAGAAATAGAAGGAAGAAAACAAAAAAAAAAGAGAATGTGTGTGAGTGTTCCCCCCCCATTACCGTGAGTTGAAGAAAAGAAAAAAAAATTTGTTCATCCTTTCTCATTTCTTTTGGCCGAAAATTCTAAGGAAGAAGGAAGGAGTTCTTGCTTCATGTTTGGTTTGGAAGAGGATTAGGAGGAGGTTTGGCCATACTTGTATCTAGATTAAGGTATGTTTGAGGTTGTGCCATGAGATTCATGCATGTTTTTAGTTGCTAGCTTGAGTTCTAATTAGCCCATGGTTCAAATCATTGCTATGTCATGGGGATGATATTCGGCCTAGGTGGATTTTGTGTTAATGCCATTGCATGCTAAATATGAAGCTTGTTAATGATACATGTGATGGTGGATTGATGACTCTTGGATTTTCTTTTTAGCATTTTTGAGTGAGACATTAAGTTCTTTGTTTAACCATGACCAAAAATTGAAATGGTATGGTGTTGTGATGTATTCGGCCATGGTATATCCATAAGTATGATTTATGCTTATTGCATGGTAGGTAAGATTTGTGTTTTGGATTTATGTTCATGTTTAGTTATAATCAACTTTGAGATTCGACTCTTGCACATATGCATATATATATGTTTGCACATGACGTATTGGTATGACATATACAATATCTCAAGGTATATATTTACATATGATGGTGTTTCGGTTATGGAGTACATGATGGATGCGTATTGAGTTATAATATGTAATGCATTAGTTAGTAAAAGGTATGCCATTTGTGTGTGGTATTGAGTATATAATTGGCCTCAACATAGACATGCATAATCGGCCACATGAATGAGTACATAGGTTGATGTGTTGTTCGGCCATAGGTAAGCATATTATGAGTACATAGGTTGATGTGTTGTTCGGCCATAGGTAAGCATATTGAAGGCTTTATCTTGACTTAGAAAATTTGGCTAAGGAGAGTATTAACTAATGTGTTGAGTTTGATTCATGATTCCGTACATATGTGACTTTAATGCCTAATGAATATATGTGAGCCAAGTACCTTGAGTTCCTCTTTTCGATGCTCAAATGATTAAATCAATTTATTTGTTAAATTAAGCTCAAGAGCAAAGGGGAACTAAATCTGATAAAGGGAAGGAAAAAGTGGTCGAATAGCCATCGGAATCGTTCGACAACATCCGAGGTAAGTTTTCGAGTAATGGGACTTAAACTATGATTCGATTAGATTATGTCTTAAGTAAATCAAAATCATGCTCTTGTATGTGGCTATTGAGCTGAAATTGTAAATGTGATAAGTGTCTTGTGTTTGAGCTTTGGTAATGGAAAAGAAATATGAATGTGACATGACTTATTGATATATGTGCATGGTTACTCGAATGATATCCGGGCTAAGTCCCAAAGGCTTTTGTGCTAAGCGACTACATCCGGACTAAGATCCGAAGGCATTTGTGCTAGCGACTATATCCGGGCTAAGCCCCGAAGGCATTTATGCTAGTGACCATATCCGGGTTAAGACCCGAAGGCCTTGTGCGAGTGGTTATATCCGGCTAAACCCCGAAGATGCTTGATTTGGGAATGAGCGATCTTGCTGTAAAAATTTAAATTAATACGCTCGTAAAATCCCAGCGATGAGGTATGTTTCGTGTGTGCTTTGAATTAGTTGATCCCTTACAAATCTGTATTCGCTCAGTCGATAAATGAGCTACCGGCCTTTGGCTAAGTTGATCTTTTGTGTATGACCATAAGGGTTGGTAATGTGAAGTAAGTATGATATTGAGAATTTGTGCATATGAATTTGTCCGTTTAGCTATATGAATGCTATACTTTTGTTGTGCTGGAATCCCTTGCTCAAAACTTACTAAGCATAAATTGCTTACTCCGTTTCTTTGTTTCTCTGTTTTATAGATTTTGGCTCGTCAGCTATCGGACTCGGGATTTTTGGAAGTCGAAGTCTCCCACACTATCAAAGCCCCCTTTTGGTACAATTTTGGTTGAACTTTGAAATGGCATGTATAGGACTACCCTTCTTGTTGTTGGTCATGTACCCATGGATTTTGTGTAAATTTGGATAGCCATGCGAAAATGGCTTATATACGTTTTTAGCATAGTACTATAATCGTTTTGTATGTTGATCACTAAGAGGTATGGAAATGTTTGGAAACGATTAGCCATTGGAATGGTTAATCATGATTATACTTTGTGCTATGTATGCAAAAAAAAAGGGCTAATTGAATCATGGAAACTATGAAATAGGTAAAGTCTACCTTAAAGGCAGATGTTGACAGCAGCAGCGATGTGGATGTGAAAAATCTCTAAAAATAGTAGGAATGGAATTAAATAGTGAATAAATTATGTAAATGAACCTTGATGAATCTACTTTCATATGGACAAAACGAAACGGTCATATGAGTTGTATGTTAAGAGATATTTAGGTTTTCGTGAAGCAGGGTCAGAACGGTTTCTGGATTCCCTGTTCCGACTTTGGAAATTCATTATAAATTAACCAGAGATAATTATGTAACACCCCGAACCCGAGACCGTCACCGGAGTCGAACACGATGTGTTAACAGACTTTAAACCACTTATAAAAAAATTTCCCAGACACTGCCAATCTGCGTACTAGTCGCTTAAAAAATCATATCTTGAGTTCAGAAACTCGGAATCCAGTTCCGTAAATTTTCCCCTAAACTAGACCCATATGCCCATCTAAATATTTTTTCTAGAATTTTTGGTTGGGCCAATTAGTACAGTTTATTAGTCAAAGTCTCCCATGTTACAGGGATCGACTACACTGACCTTTGCGCATTACGACTTGGATATCTCCCTGTACAGGGCTTCAATACTGATGTCGTTTGTTTCTATAGAAACTAGACTTAAAGAGGAATCTATACATATATGGCATGACTCCTAATTATCTCTGGTTAATTTATAATGAATTTCCAAAATCGAAACAGGGAATCCAGAAACCGTTCTGGCCCTGTCTTACGAGAACCTGAATATCTCTTAACATACTGTCCATATGATCGTTTCGTTACTTTCCTATGAAAATAGATTCATCAAGGTTCATTTACATACTTTATTCACTATTTAATTCCCTTCCTACTATTTTTAGTGATTTTCCAAATCTACATGCTGCTGTCAGCATCTGCCTTTAAGGTAGACTTTACCTATTTCATAGTTTCCATGATTCAACTAGCCCTTTTAGCATAAACAGCACAAATTATGATAGTGATTAACCATTCCCATGGCCAATCCTTGTTAAGCATATCCACACCTCTCAATAACCATATCCATACCAAATGATTATAACATTATACTCAAACATATATAAGCCATTTTCGCATGGCTATCCAAAATTATACAAGTCCAAAGGGTCCATGACCCCCAACAAAAAAGGTAGTCCTATACATGCCATTTCGAAGTTCAACCAAAATTGTACCAAAAGGGGGGGGCTTTGATAGTGTGGGTGACTTCGACTTCAAAATCCCGAGTCTGATAGCTGGAGAACCAAAATCTATAAAACAGAGAATCAAGGAGACGGAGTAAGCAATTTATGCTTAGTAAGTTTTGAGCAAGGGATTCCAGCACAACAAAAGTATAGCATTCATGTAGCTAAACGGATAATTTCATATGCACAATTTTTCAATATCATACTTACTTCACATTACCAACCCTTTTATTCATACTCAAAGATCAACTTAGCCAAAGGCCGGTAGCTCATTTATCAACTGAGCGAATACTTATTTGTAAGGGATCAACTAATTCAAAGCACATACGAAACATACCTTAATGTTGGGATGTTTCAAGCGTATTAACTGAAATTTTTACAGCAAGATCATTCATTCCCAAATCACATACCTTCGGAATTTAACTGGATATAGCTACTCGTTCAAATGCCTTCGGGACATAGCCCGGTTATAGTAACTCGCACAAATGCCTTCGGGACTTAACCCGGATTTAGTAACTCTCACAAATGCCTTCGGGCTTAGCCCGGAATTAGTATCTCGCACAAATGCCTTCGGATCTTAGTCCGGATTTAGTAACTCGCACAAATGCCTTCGGATCTTAGTCCGGATTTAGTAACTCGCACAAATGCCTTCGGATCTTAGTCCGGATATGGTCACTTAGCACAAAGCCTTCGGGACTTAGCCCGGACATCATTCAAATAACCATGCACATTTAACAATAAATCATGGTACATTCGTATTTCGTTTTCGTTAGCAAAACTCAATCACAAGACACTTATCATTCTTGCAATTTCGGCTCAATAGCCACACACAAAGAGCATGATTTTGATTTGCTTAAAACATGATCTAATCAAATCATAATTTAAGCTCTTTTACTCAAGAACTTACCTCGGATGTTGTCGAACGATTCCGATAGCTATTCGACCACTTTTTCCTTCCCTTTATCGAATTTAGTTCCCCTTTTCTCTTGAGCTTAATTAAACAAATAAATTGATTTAATCATTTGAGCATCAAAAAGAGGAACACAAGGCACTTAGCCCATATTTATACATTAGACATTAAAGTCACATATGTACGGAATCATGAATCAAACTCAACATTTTGGCTAATTTTCCCCCTTGGCCGAATTTTCTAAGCCAAGACAAAAGCATCAATATGCTTGCCTCTGACCGAATACATGCAACACCAATCTCCTTCCTATGGCCGAATATGCATGTCTATGTTGGGGCCGATTGCAACACTTAATACATTCTACAAGTATGGTCACTTGTATTGACTAAACTCCATTTTGTTTCAAGTTCAAAACATGGCTAATACACACATATATACACTAGTAAAGCATCCTCTCCCTTTCCATCAATTTAACACATGCATTACTCATTAATATGCAAAAATTATATTCGGCCTTAGCACACAACTTGCTAGCCGATTCTTCTCCATCTAGCAACTAATGCACATATGTGCCACTCAAAAATGCTAAAAAGAAGATTCAAGAATCATCAATCCACCATCACATGCATCATTAACAAGCTTCATATTTAGCATGCAATGGCATTAACACAAAATCCACCTAGGCCGAATATCATCCCCATGACATAGCAAAGATTTGAACCATGGGCTAATTAGAACTCAAGCTAGCAACTAAAAACATGCATGAATCTCATGGCACAACCTCAAACATACCTTGATCTAGATACAAGTATGGCCAAACCTCCTCCTAATCCTCTTCCAAACCAAACATGAAGCAAGAACTCCTTCCTCCTTCCTTAGAATTTTCGGCCAAAAGAAGATAAAAAGGATGAACAAAATTTTTCTTTTCTTTTCTTTAACTCACGGCAATGGGGAGGGAAACAACCACACACTTTTTTTTTGTTTTCATCATATTCTCATTCATTATTTTATGCCCATGCCCCTTATTTTATCATACTTCCCATGAAACACTAACTCAACATGTTTATGACATGTTCTTGCCCATCACACTTGGTCTACCATGCTTGTCATGGCCGGCCACTACTAATAGAGGGGGAAATTGACATGCAAGTCCCCCCTTTTTCAACATGCACTAATAGGTCCTTATGCTTTGACCTATCACATTTCAAAATTTTCTCACATAAGTCCTATTTACTAAAACTCACATGCAATCGACTAAATCAAAGCTTGAAATTTTCACACATTCATAATTACATATTCTAGACCATAAATATCACATTCGAACATTTCGGTGACTCGGTTTAGCGGTCCCAAAACCACTTCCCGACTAGGGTCAATTTTGGGCTGTCACAACTCTCCCCCACTTAAGAAATTTTCATCCCCGAAAATCTTACCGGTAAATAAGTTTGGGTATCGTTCTTTCATCGAGCTCTCGGTTTCCCAAGTAGCTTCCTCGATCCCGTGTTTGAGCCATAACACCTTTACTAGCGGAACCCTTTTGTTTCGCAACTCCTTCACTTCACGAGCTAGGATACGCATCGGTTCTTCTTCATAACTCATATCGACTTGAATTTCAACCTCTGATGGGCTAATTATGTGCGATGGATCAGATCTATAGCGTCGAAGCATCGAAACATGAAAGACATCGTGAATCTTTTCAAGTTTAGGGGGCAAAATCAATCTATACGCAACCGGACCAACTCGTTCGGAGATTTCGTACGGCCCAATGAATCTCGGGCTCAACTTGCCCTTACGGCCAAATCTGAGTACCTTTTTCCAAGGCGAAACTTTAAGAAACACTTTATCTCCCACCTGATATTCAATGTCTTTTCGTTTCAAATCCGCATACGATTTTTGACGATCTGTGGCTGCCTTCAGACTTTCACGGATTACCTTTACTTTCTGTTCGGCATCTTTAATCAAATCAACTCCGAAAATTTTACTTTCACCGAGCTCAGTCCAAAACAATGGTGTACGGCATTTACGACCGTACAAAGCCTCGTAAGGTGCCATCTTAATACTTGATTGAAAACTATTGTTGTAAGCGAATTCAATCAAAGGTAAATACCGTTCCCATGAACTACTGAACTCGAGGATGCAACATCTCAACATATCCTCAAGTATCTGAATTATCCGCTCGGATTGACCATCGGTTTGGGGGTGAAAAGCAGTGCTAAAATGCAGCTTGGTACCCAAAGCTTCTTGCAATTTCTTCCAAAATCGTGAGGTGAATCTCGGATCTCTATCCGACACGATAGAAATGGGTACCCCGTGTAATCTCACAATCTGAGAAACGTACAATTCAGCTAGTTTATCCAATGAAAAATCCGTACGCACGGGGATAAAGTGAGCCGACTTAGTCAGTCTATCGACAATAACCCAAATCGCATCTTTCTTACTTGCTGACAATGGCAGTCCGGACACAAAGTCCATTGTGACTCGATCCCATTTCCACTCAGGTATCATGATCGGCTGAAGTAATCCTGAAGGCACTTGATGTTCCGCTTTCACTTGTTGACATATTAAACATCTCGAAACAAAGTCGGAGATGTCTCGTTTCATACCATGCCACCAAAACCAACGTTTCAAATCGTTGTACATTTCGTACTCCCCGGGTGAATTGACATTCGGCTACAATGGGCTTCGTTCAGAATCATCGAAATGAGTTCCGAATTCCTTGGAACACACAAACGACTTCTGAACCTCAAACAATCATCATCATCAATTTGAAACTCCGATTCCTTGTTCGGAACACACTCAGCCCATTTTGCAACCAATTCATCATCAACTTTCTGGGCTTCACGAATTTGATGAATCAATAATGGTTTGGCTTTTAATTCAGCTACTAACACATTGTCGGGTAGAACAGACAAGTGCACATTCATCGCTCGTAAAGCAAACAATGATTTCCGGCTTAAGGCGTCCGCAACCACATTAGCCTTTCCCGGGTGGTAATCAATGACAAGCTCGTAATCTTTCAACAACTCAAGCCAACGTCTTTGTCGCAGATTTAAGTCTCTTTGAGTCATCAAATATTTGAGACTTTTGTGATCCGAAAATACATGGCACTTTTCACCAAATAAGTAATGCCGCCATATTTTTAAAGCAAATACGATGGCAGCTAGTTCAAGATCATAGGTCGGATAATTTTTCTCATGTGGCTTTAATTGTCTCGACGCATAGGCCACCACTCGACCTTCTTGCATCAATACGCAACCCAACCCAAGTAGGGATGCGTCACTATAAATGACAAACTCCTTGCCTGATTCGGGTTGCACTAAAATTGGAGCTTCAGTCAAATAAGTTTTCAGTTGATCGAAACTTTTCTGACATTTCTCCGTCCATTCGAACTTAACATCCTTTTGAAGTAGCTTCGTCATTGGTGTGGCTATCATCGAGATACCTTTTACAAATCGTCGGTAATAACCGGCGAGCCCCAGGAAGCTCCGAACTTCGGTAATATTTCTTAGAGGCTTCCAGTTAAGTATGGCTGAAATTTTGCTCGGGTCAACTCGAATACCCGATGCGGATACCACGTGACCCAAGAAGCTAACCTCTCTTAACCAGAACTCACACTTACTGAACTTAGCATATAACTGCTTATCCCGCAAAATTTGCAACACTAATCTCAGGTGCTCAGCATGTTCGGTCTCATCTCTTGAATAGACCAAGATGTCATCAATGAACACAACTACGAACCGATCCAAATATGGTCTGAAGATCCGATTCATCAAATCCATAAATACCGCAGGGGCATTAGTGAGTCCAAACGGCATCACTAAGAATTCGTAGTGACCATATCTCGTTCTGAAGGCAGTTTTGGGTATGTCCGAATCTCGAATTCGCAACTGATAATAGCCCGATCTCAAATCTATTTTTGAGAACACTGAGGCTCCCTTCAGTTGGTCGAACAAATCATCGATACACGGTAACGGATATTTGTTCTTTATTGTCACTTTATTCAGCTGACGATAGTCAATGCACAACCTCATGATTCCGTCCTTCTTTTTCACGAACAATACTGGTGCACCCCAAGGTGAGAAACTTGGTCGAGCGAAACCTCTATCCGTTAATTCTTGCAACTGAGCTTTCAACTCTTTTAACTCGGTTGGTGCCATATGATACGGAGCTATCGAAATCGGCGTAGTCCCAGGTACAAGCTCAATACCAAACTCTATCTCCCGAACAGGTGGTAAACCCGGTAATTCTTGAGGAAAAACATCCGGGTATTCACAAACCACCGGCACAGATTCGGGTTTCTTTTCTAATTCTTTGTCATCAAGTACATACGCAAGGTATGCTTCGCACCCTTTTCTTACATATTTTTGGGCCAACATTGAGGATATTACAGCTGGCAACCCCTTTAAGTCCGTAGACTCAACTCGGATTATCTCGTTATTTGCGCACCTCAAATCAATAGTCTTGCTTTTGCAGTTCACAACTGCATCATGCGCGGTCAGCCAATCCAAACCAAGAATAACATCAAATTCATCAAATGGCAAAAGCATCAAGTCCGCCGGAAAACAGGAACCTCGAATTACTAGGGGACATTCCTTACACACTTTGTCGACAAGCACGTAACGACCCAAGGGATTTGACACCCGAATTACGAACTCAGTAGACTCAATAGGTAAAGTCTTACTGGATGCTAAGGTTTCACATATGTAAGAATGAGTAGAACCGGGGTCAATCAAAGCAATTACATTAGTATCAAAGAGAGTAAAAGTACCGGTAATAACATCAGGCGAAGAAGCATCCTCGCGGGCACGTATAGCATAAGCTCTAGCAGGCGCACGAGCCTCGGATCTGGTCGTAGCATCTCTAGATCCTCTCTGACCACTGCTAGCATTGCCCGTATTTCTAGATGGTCTACCTCGAGCAGTGGTAGCACTCGGTTTCCCACTCTGATTTACATTCTGTTCAGACAACCTCAGGCAATCTTTAATGAAGTGGTCAACTGATCCGCACTTGTAACAGGAGCGGTCAGGGAATCTACAACTCCCCGAATGCCATTTACCGCAATATCGACATTCCGTTCTATCTCGACGTTCATTCCCAACACTGGCGACCGAAGTGCCTCGTGTACCCACAGGGGGTCGATCACGATCTCGTCTAAAAAGGCCCGAAGTGCCTCTAGACCGGCCCACATCATCTCGAAATTTCTTCGATGCCTGTTGAAGAGACTTTCCCGAGGATCTTTTACGAAACTCTCCAGTTCCCACATCAACTTTTTGTTTTTCTTTTCTAAGCTCTTCGGCTTTACAAGCTCGCTCGACAAGTACTACGAACTCTCGTATTTCAAGAATGCCAACAAACATTTTTATATCTTCATTCAGCCCATCCTCGAAGCGTTTACACATGATAGCCTCGGACGAAACACATTCCCAAGCGTATCTACTAAGTCTAACAAATTTTCGCTCGTAATCAGTAACTGACATAGAACCTTGCTTAAGCTCAAGAAATTCCTTCCGTTTTTGATCAACAAATCTCTGACTGATATACTTTTTCCGAAACTCAGTTTGGAAAAACTCCCAAGTTACTTGCTCTCGGGGCACAACAGAAGTCAGAGTACTCCACCAATTGTAGGCAGAATCGCGTAGCAAGGAAATAGTACACTTTAGGCATTCATCGGGTGTACAAGATAGCTCATCGAGTACCCGGATAGTGTTGTCCAACCAAAATTCAGCTTGCTTGGCATCGTCGCTATCCGTAGCTTTAAATTCAGTAGCCCCATGTTTTCAGATTCTGTCAACTGGGGGCTTATTTTACCTTATTTGGTCAGTTACCGGAGGTATTGTAGGTGTGGGGGTGGTATTTGTCGGGAATGGAGGTTGTGGAACAGCCGTATTAGTTCGAATGTATTGGTTGAACCAATCATTCATCACGCTATAGAAAGCTTGTCTAGCTTCATCATTCGGGTTACTAGCATTAGGTTGAGAGTCCGCCGGAGCTGTTCCTTGTGCGGGAGCAGGCGCTACACTCTCAAGATCATCAGCTACCGCTCGGTCGGGATCGGGATCCATTACTATAAATAAACACATTTGCAAATGTCAGAAATCACCACACTATCAATTGATCACATAAAATGGCATGTATAGCTAGACCCAACGCATTACGGTAGTCCTAGAATCGACTAAACCGTAGCTATGATACCAATCAAATGTAACACCCCAAACCCGAGACCGTCACCGGAGTCGAACACGAGGTGTTAACAGACTTTAAACCACTTATAAAAAAATTTCCCAGACACTGCCAATCTGCGTACTAGTCGCTTAAAAAATCATATCTTGAGTTCAGAAACTCGGAATCCAGTTCCGTAAATTTTCCCCGAAACTAGACCCATATGCCCATCTACATATTTTTTTCTAGAATTTTTGGTTGGGCCAATTAATACAGTTTATTAGTCAAAGTCTCCCATGTTACAGGGATCGACTACACTGACCTTTGCGCATTACGACTTGGATATCTCCCTGTACAGGGCTTCAATACTGATGTCGTTTGTTTCTATAGAAACTAGACTCAAAGAGGAATCTATACATATATGGCATGACTCCTAATTATCTCTGGTTAATTTATAATGAATTTCCAAAGCCGAAACAGGGAATCCAGAAACCGTTCTGGCCCTGTCTTATGAGAACCTGAATATCTCTTAACATACTGTCCATATGATCGTTTTGTTACTTTCCTATGAAAATAGATTCATCAAGGTTCGTTTACATACTTTATTCACTATTTAATTCCCTTCATACTATTTTTAGTGATTTTCCAAATCTACATCACTGCTGCTGTCAGCATCTGCCTTTAAGGTAGACTTTACCTATTTCATAGTTTCCATGATTCAACTAGCCCTTTTAGCATAAACAGCACAAATTATGATAGTGATTAACCATTCCCATGGCCAATCCTTGTTAAGCATATCCACACCTCTCAATAACCATATCCATACCAAATGATTATAACATTATACTCAAACATATATAAGCCATTTTCGCATGGCTATCCAAAATTATACAAGTCCAAAGGGTCCATGACCTCCAACAAAAAGGGTAGTCCTATACATGCCATTTCGAAGTTCAACCAAAATTGTACCAAAAGGGGGGGGCTTTGATAGTGTGGGCGACTACGACTTCAAAATCCCGAGTCTGATAGCTGGAGAACCAAAATCTATAAAACAGAGAATCAAGGAGACGGAGTAAGCAATTTATGCTTAGTAAGTTTTGAGCAAGGGATTCCAGCACAACAAAAGTATAGCATTCATGTAGGTAAACGGATAATTTCATATGCACAATTTTTCAATATCATACTTACTTCACATTACCAACCCTTTTATTCATACTCAAAGATCAACTTAGCCAAAGGCCGGTAGCTCATTTATCAACTGAGCGAATACTTATTTGTAAGGGCTCAACTAATTCAAAGCACATACGAAACATACCTTAATGTTGGGATGTTTCAAGCGTATTAACTGAAATTTTTACAGCAAGATCATTCATTCCCAAATCACGTACCTTCGGAATTTAACAAGATATAGCTACTCGTTCAAATGCCTTCGGGACATAGCCCGGTTATAGTAACTCGCACAAATGCCTTCGGGACTTAACCCGGATTTAGTAACTCTCACAAATGCCTTCGGGCTTAGCCCGGAATTAGTATCTCGCACAAATGCCTTCGGATCTTAGTCCGGATTTAGTAACTCGCACAAATGCCTTCGGATCTTAGTCCGGATTTAGTAACTCGCACAAATGCCTTCGGATCTTAGTCCGGATATGGTCACTTAGCACAAAGCCTTCGGGACTTAGCCCGGACATCATTCAAATAACCATGCACATTTAACAATAAATCATGGCACATTCGTATTTCGTTTTCGTTAGCAAAACTCAAACACAAGACACTTATCATTCTTGCAATTTCGGCTCAATAGCCACACACAAAGAGCATGATTTTGATTTGCTTAAAACATGATCTAATCAAATCATAATTTAAGCTCTTTTACTCAAGAACTTACCTCGGATGTTGTCGAACGATTCCGATAGCTATTCGACCACTTTTTCCTTCCCTTTATCGGATTTAGTTCCCCTTTGCTCTTGAGCTTAATTAAACAAATAAATTGATTTAATCATTTGAGCATCGAAAAGAGGAACACAAGGCACTTAGCCCATATTTATACATTAGACATTAAAGTCACATATGTACGGAATCATGAATCAAACTCAACATTTTGGCTAATTTTCCCCCTTGGCCGAATTTTCTAAGCCAAGACAAAAGCATCAATATGCTTGCCTCTGACCGAATACATGCAACACCAATCTCCTTCCTATGGCCGAATATGCATGTCTATGTTGGGGCCGATTGCAACACTTAATACATTCTACAAGTATGGTCACTTGTATTGACTAAACACCATTTTGTTTCAAGTTCAAAACTTGGCTAATACACACATATATACACTAGTAACGCATCCTCTCCCTTTCCATCAATTTAACACATGCATTACTCATTAATATACAAAAATTATATTCGGCCTTAGCACACAACTTGCTAGCTGATTCTTCTCCATCTAGCAACTAATGCACAAATGTGCTCACTCAAAAATGCTAAAAAGAAGATTCAAGAATCATCAATCCACCATCACATGCATCATTAACAAGCTTCATATTTAGCATGCAATGGCATTAACACAAAATCCACCTAGGCCGAATATCATCCCCATGACATAGCAAAGATTTGAACCATGGGCTAATTAGAACTCAAGCTAGCAACTAAAAACATGCATGAATCTCATGGCACAACCTCAAACATACCTTGATCTAGATACAAGTATGGCCAAACCTCCTCCTAATCCTCTTCCAAACCAAACATGAAGCAAGAACTCCTTCCTCCTTCCTTAGAATTTTCAGCCAAAAGAAGATGAAAAGGATGAACAAAATTTTTCTTTTCTTTTCTTTAACTCGCGGCAATGGGGGGGGAAACAACCACACACTTTTTTTTTGTTTTCATCATATTCCCATTCATTATTTTATGCCCATGCTCCTTATTTTATCATACTTCCCATGAAACACTGACTCAACATGTTTATGACATGGTCTTGCCCATCACACTTGGTCTACCATGCTTATCATGGCCGGCCACTACTAATAGAGGGGGGAAATTGACATGCAAGTCCCCCCTTTTTCAACATGCACTAATAGGTCCTTATGCTTTGACCTATCACATTTCAAAATTTTCTCACATAAGTCCTATTTACTAAAAATCACATGCAATCGACTAAATCGAAGCTTGAAATTTTCACACATTCATAATTACATATTCTAGACCATAAATATCACTTTCGAACATTTCAATGACTCGGTTTAGCGGTCCCGAAACCACTTCCCGACTAGGGTCAATTTTGGGCTATCACAAATTAGGAGTCATGCCATATATGTATAGATTCCTCTTTGAGTCTAGTTTCTATAGAAACAAATGGCATCAGTATTGAAGCCCTGTACAGGGAGATATCCAAGTCGTAATGCGCGAAGGTCAGTGTAGTCGCACCCTGTAACATGGGAGACTTTAACTAATAAACTGTACTAATTGGCCCGACCAAAAATTATATAAAAAAATTTATAGATGCATATATGAGTCTAGTTTCAGGGAAAAATCACGAAACTGATTTTTGAGTTGTGGAACTCAAGATATGATTTTTAAGGTGACAGCGACACAGTTAGCCAGCTGTCTGGAAATTTTTAAAATGAACTGTGCAAGTAAATGAATTAAGTCGGTCAGCACTTCGTGTTCGACTCCGGCAACTGTCTCGGGCACGGGGTGTTACAATGTGAGCTAGTGTAAGACATGTCTGGGACATGCATTGGCCTCGAGATGTAAGCTAGTGTAAGACGTGTCTTGGACATGCATCGGCTACGAGATGTGTCAATGTAAGACCATGTCTGAGACATGGTGTCAGCACAAATATACGAGAGCTAGTGTAAGACCATGTCTGGAAATGGCATCGGCACCTTACCCCATGTTTGAGGCTTATGTAATATCTGGTAGTGTTCCGAATGGTTTAACGGTGAATGTTATGATTGTGATTTAATAAGGGAAGTATAACCGTGTTTTGAGTGATACAGGTACCTAAGTGGTACGTATGAGAAATGAGCTTATTATAGAATATGTGATTTGTATGGAGGGCAACGAGTAAGTTATGCTTGTGCCTATTTTTGTGTTACAAGCATGATGATCATTGATGAAATTGTTGTTGTATATTTATTTATATGCAACTTACTAAGCTTTTATGCTTACTCCATTTTTCTTTCCATTTCTTTACTGTGCTGCTTAATTAGCTCAAGGATCACCGGAAGTCAGAGATATCGATCACACTATCAGCCAAAGCATTCAGTATAGTTGGATTTATATTTTTGAATATGGCATGTATAGGGCTAGACCTTATTATTTTGTGTCTTTGAGAATTGGCCAAAAGTGTTGGCTGAGGATAGATCCCAGACTTGGTCTTAAGCCTTGAATGATGACTAACATTCATTTTGAGTTTATAAAAGATGCTTCTTCATGGTTGAATGAATGTCTATTGCGGCTGATTTGATTTTGGAAATTATGCTTGTTTTGGTATTGATATGAAAATAGGTATGCAAGGGTGGCAATGGGGCTTGGTAAATAGCTTTCTAGTGTCCATACGGGCAAACACACAGGCATGTGTCTAGGCCGTGTGTAACACACGGTCAGCCCCATGGGCGTGTGGTCCGACCGTGTGTGCCCTGCATATATAAATTTCAAGTCAGTATGCATAGTATTAAACACACGGGTAGAGACACGACCGTGTGTCTCAGCCGTGTAGAGGACACGGCCTGGTACACGAGCATGTGCCACGGCTTGTGATATTTTGGGGATGCTGACGTCAGAAATAGAATGTCCAGGTTTTTGGACATGGGCTAAGACACGAGCATATCATGGCCGTGTGAGGGACATGGGCCGTTGATACAGGTGTGTGTCTAGCCGTGTGGAAACCTCTGTAGGTGTGAATTGGAATTAAGAATTAGAAATTAATTCCACACGGGCGCAGGACACGGGCGTGTCCCTGAGTGCTCAGGCTATGTGAACCACATAGGCCATCAGCATGGTCCTGTCGAAATAGCCACACGGACGTGTTACCCTTCCACACGGGCGTGTGCCCTGTTTCAAAAGTAAACTTCTTAAGGTTGGGTTAAGGACTCAGAATGGTTCTGAATAGTTTTTAATGATCGATTTGGGGCTAGTAGGCCCATAATAAGTAGTTTCAAGTAGAAATTGAAAACGTTTTAATTTAGCCGAGTCTTGGTGACTTGAGATTGGTTGTATGCGTGAAACCGAGTTAAGTAATGCCTTGTACTCTACCCTAGCGTGGGCTACGGGTATAGGGTGTTATATTTAGTGGTATCAGAGCTATGGCTTAATTGGTTTTAGGACTCACCTAGCGAGAGCACGAGTCTAGCTATACATGCCATAGTTGTATATTGATTGTGTGACGAATCCTGACGATTATAAATTTTGTTTTTATATAGTAAATAGATCCTGATAGAGCCACGATGGATGACGTGAAAAGTAATGCGCCGGCTCCAGCTGAAGGGACCGCACTAGTTAAGAGTGAACCCATGACTATGGGCCAAGGCGGAGGGGCTAGAGAAGCCTTTCTCTGAATGATGGATAATTGGTACACAGAGTTCGCTCATGCGAACTCGAACACTCCACCTCCTCCACCTCCTCCGGTTCCCTAGTATGCCCCGGTAGTTTCACAAGATGCGAACATGTTTAGGAGGGATCCCATAGACAAGATCCGAAAATAAAGGGTCGAGGAATTTCAGGCTAGTATAGATGATGACCTGGAGAGGGCAGAGTTTTGGTTAAAAAATACCATAAGAGTATTCGATGAATTGTCATGCACATTTGAAGAGTGCATAAAGTGTGCCGCGTCACTCCTATGAGACTCGGCTTATCAGTGGTGGAACACTCTCGTGTCCGTGGTACCGAGAGAGAGGGTCAATTGAGAATTCTTCTAGGAGGAATTTAAGAAAAAGTATATTAGCCAGAGGTTCATGGACCAGAAAAGGAAGGAATTTTTAGAGTTAAAGCAAGGTCGAATGTTAGTGACGGAATATGAACGGAGTTTGTAAGGCTTAGCAAGTATGCGCGGGATTGCGTATCCACAGAAGCCACCATGTGTAAGAGATTTAAGGATGGCCTCAATGAAGATATCTGAGTGTTTGTCGGCATCTTAGAGATACGGGAATTTGTAGCACTTGTTGAGAGAGCTTGTAAGGCCGAAGAACTGATTAAAGAGAAGAGGAAAACGACTTTTGAATCGTGGGATTTAAAGAAGAGGCAGATGGGGAAATCATATCAGTCCTCATCCAAGAGATCAAAGGAATTATCTACTCGATCTAATGCTTCGGTGGGGTATCCAAAGAGAAACAAGAACCGAAAAAACACGATATCTAGAGCCCAGACTACCTCAGTTGCGAGTGTCGGTAGTGCTCGACCAAATAAATCGGAGTGTTTGCAATGTGGAATACGTCACTTCGGCGAGTGTCGAGGAAACAAAAGAGGCTGCTTCAAGTGTGGGTCACTAGACCACTATATCCATGATTGTCTTGAGATGAAAAAGAGAGAAATGAAACAAGAAGTGAAGGCAAGTAGTGTACCGTTGAGGGGTAGAACACAAAACAACCCGGGGAGTGGGGATAGTAGTAGAGGTGCACCAAGAGACTCTGCGGTGAGGTCCGAGGGCAGAGTGCCAGCAAGGACCTATACTATTCATGCCCGGGAAGAGGCAGAGTCTCCCGATGTGATCACGAGTACCTTTTCTATCTATAACATATCTGTTATTGCTTTAATTGACCCGAGATCTACCCACTCTTATATTTGTATGGAATTGATACCTTGTATGAGTATGCTAGTAGAGTCCACTGAGTTTGTAATCAAAGTGTCCAATCCTTTAGACAAACATGTACTAGTGGACCAAGTGTGTAGAAATTGTCCTTTGAAAATTAGGGGTCATTGTTTCCCAACCAACCTGATGTTGTTGTCATTTAATGAGTTTGATGTAATCCTTGGGATGGATTGGTTGACTGCTCATAGTGTTGTAGTGGACTACGGGAAAAAGAAAATTGAGTTGAAATGTGAAGACGGGAATGTTCTTTGAGTTGGGCCAGATAAGTCAGATAAATTGCCCGTAATAGTATCGTCTTTGACTGCTGAGAAGTATTTGAGAAAAGGATATGAGGCTTACATAGTATTTGTGTTGAATACTCAAGTGTTTGAGTTGAAGATTGAATCAATGCCAGTAGTTTATGAGTTTACAGACGTGTTCCCGGAGGAATTACCCGGATTACCTCCAGTGAGGGAAGTTGAGTTTGGAATCGAGTTGGTCCCCAGTACGACACCCATCTCGATTGCTCCATATAGGATGGCTCTAATAGAGTTGAAAGAGTTGAAAGCACATTTGCAAGAGTTAACAGATAAGGGCTTTACGAGACCAAGTTTTTCACTGTGGGGTGCTCTGATACTTTTCATGAAAAAGAAAGATGGGTCGATGAGATTATGTATCGACTATAGATAGCTCAACAAAGTAACAGTGAAGAACATGTATCATTTTCCAAGGATCGATGACCTGTTTGATCAGTTAAAGGGAGCCACTATATTTTCCAAGATTGATCTGAGATCAAGATACTATCAGTTAAGAGTGAAAGAGCAAGATGTGCCGAAGACTGCATTTCAGACAAGATACGGGCATTATGAGTTCCTTGTCATGCACTTTGGTTTGATTAATGCCCCGGCAGTGTTTATGGATTTGATGAATCGCATTTTTCGATCGTATATAGATAAGTTTGTCATCATCTTTATCGATGACATGTTGATTTATTCTCGTGATGAGAGAGAGCATACGGAACATCTGAGAGTTGTGTTACAAACTGTGAGAGACAAGCGGTTATATGCAAAGTTCAGTAAGAGTGAATTTTGGCTTAAAGAGGTCGGATTCCTAAGACATATTGTGTCGGGTGACGGGATCCGAGTTGACCCAAGCAAGATTTCAGCTATTGTAGAGTGGAAACCGCCAAGGAATATGACAGAAGTTTGAAGCTTTTTAGGCTTGGCTGGATACTATATACAATTTGTAAATGGATTTTCTATGATCGCTACTTGAATAATGAGACTATTACAGAAAGATGTCAAGTTCGAATGGACCGAAAAGTGCCAACAGAGTTTTCAGCAATTAAAGGCTTTGTTGACCGAAGCACCAGTGTTAGTGCAACCAGAGTTGGGCAAGGAATTTGTGATTTATAGCGATGCCTTCTTGAATGGTTTGGGGTGCGTGCTTATGCAAAAAGGTAAAGTCGTAACTTACGCTTCTAGGCAACTGAAGCCATATGAGAAAAACTACTCGATGCATGATTTAGAGTTGGCTACCATCGTGTTTGCGCTGAAGAATTGGAGACACCATTTGTATGGTGAGAAATGCCGAGTATTTATCGACCATAAGAGCTTAAAGCACTTGATGATTCAAAAGGAGTTGAATTTTCGGCAATGCTGATGGTTAGAGCTGTAAAAGGATTACGAGTTAGTAATAGATTACCATCCGGGGAAAGCAAACGTCGTCACTGATGCATTAAGTAGAAAATTGTTATTCGCGCTGAGAGTAATGGATGTCAATATGGCTTTGTCTAATGATGGTCCAGTCCTAACAGAGTTGAGAGCTAGACTGACATTTCTTCAAGAGATCCAAGAAGATCAGAAAGGAGATGAGAAATTGCAAGCGAAGAGAACTCAGTGTGAGTCAGGAATTGAATCAGATTTTCGTATTAGTACCGATGGATATATAATGTTCAAAGACAAACTTTGTGTACCAAAGAATAATGAGCTTATTCAGAAGATTCTGAGAGAGGCACATAGTGGTTGTTTGTCCATCCACTCGGGTAGTGTGAAAATGTACAACTGTAACACCCCTAACCCGTATCCGTCGTCGGATTAGGGTTACGAGGCATTACCGACTATTTTACGATTCAAATAAATACGCGTTATAAATTACAAGTCAAAGTTTTATCATGTCAATGCTTATAACATAATCAAATACCAATTCTTAAATAATCATATCAATCACAACACAACTTAATTTAACATAATACAAAATATATCAAAACAATTTATACAATACATAACATGTATACAATAAAAATTTCATTATTGGATTATTAGACTTATTTTATATTAACTATGCGCATACTTATCAACCATAATATATATAACAACTTATAAGAGTTCAAGTAACATATCATGACCGAATGTTTAGTACACATGTTCTTTTTCATCAATTCAATTCTCTCATATGAATCTAATATCCAATTTAATTAAATTACCATGACAACCAAATCAAATGTCATTCATATCATTAATTTGGTCCATAAGTGAACACCGAATACTCACCATGCATATGTTCTGATTCTTACCTAACTAACACATGATCTACTTAAGCATAATTACAACTATCATATATCATAAGGCCAAAACACATAGCAACTATACATACATTATATACTTGGGTTTCGTTCTTGACATATGCTCAAACCAAAATCACACGTATGCACAACCATAACTATTATACCCAACTATAAATCTCATGAACAGGTGTATAAATGCCGAACCATTGATCAACATATTCTTCATCTCATTCTATTATATAACCAAAATCACCAACCAACTTATACGCACAAAATAAACATCACAAACATCATTCATTCATGTCACATATCATAATAACTAAAGTGAACTTATACCATGATCAAACTAAAACTGAATTTGAACATTTAAATAAGCCATTTTCGTATGGCTTTTATACAAAACCAAGGTTCAGCACATCAAAACACAATTTAGCCTATACATGCCATAATTTATGTTCGATGATTTAAATACCAAAGTTGTGGATAGTGTGGTGAACTTTACTGACGATCCCCGAGCTCGTAACTTGCTTCAGAATCTATAAAATAGAGTAAACAAATACACCCAGAGTAAGCTAACTTAGCTTAGTAAGCATTAAGCAAATAAACATTCCAATGATATAATCAACTCATTTTAAGCTAATCCAAATTTCATTATCATTGTGAAGCTTAACCTCAAACCTGCAAATAAGATAAATAACACATTTTCTTACACATGATCTACCTTGGTCGAATGTTCACTTAACCAATTTGGCGTAATATTGTTTAACCTTCACAGCCAAAATGTCTTAATATAATCAAACATACATAAACTCATATACACAAGCTCAAAAATCGTATTATAACATCACTTACAGGAACTATCCATATGGCCGAATATACATGGTCTTGTATACACATATTCAAGGACCAAATAAATAATATTCATATCATTCGATCATAGAACCGAATACACATACCATAATCACATATATACTTCATTTGCATCACACATGATTTGTAACAAATAATCAAGTTACTTACTTACCTTATTTTAAGTAGGTAACAAGTTAATTCATACCTAGCCATTTAGCTCGTTTAATGTATTCAAATACCACATCAGCATGAAGTCTTTTAGGCATAAACTTATAAACAATCACCGGCATAAAGCCTGCCAGGCCTAAGCCTATATCACACACCAGCACAAAGCTTGCTAGACTCAAAGTCTGATTTCATACACCGGCGATAAGCCTGATAGGCATCAAGCTCGAATAAATTCACCAGCACAAGGCTTGCTAGGCTCAAAGACTGAATATCACTATTATAAAGTTGTCTCACAAACAATTCATATGTCGAAACTTCCAGATATTTCATATAGTTCATACGGACTTTCAAATGTTTTAACTCAATCGAATTAAACTCAAATACATTATTTCCATGCTTATTCATATTCGGCTAACTCTAATAAAAATCTATGAATTCCAAATCAGCATATTAACTCATACATAATTAGAATTAACGATATCTATTTACTTATAAACTTACCTCGAACGATGAAAAATCGGTACAGCTCGACTAGTCGACAATTTTAGTTTTCCCCCGATCTAAATCTGATTTTCTCTTTTCTTGATCTAAATTAATATAATTTAAACTTATTAAATCAAATATTCAACCAAATTTATCAAAAAATACACAAATGGACAAATTACACATTTACCCCTGATATTTCACATTTTTCACAATTTAGTCCCTATTGCAGAAAACACAAAATAGGCAAAATCTCACAACAACATAGTTAGGTCGAATCTTCCTTATACTCATACTAGTCCATATATTTCATTTATTTCACATTTTAGTCCCTCAATTTATTATTTTTACAATTTAGTTCTAATTACTCAAAATCATCAAAAAATCCAATACAAAGCATATTAATCTAAAACATATCTTTAATATTTCATCATCAAACATCACAAAACACAAATAGTAATCAATGACATAACTCAAAACATTTATCAAAATCAGAAATTCTAGCATGGGTCGGATAGTACTCGAAGCAACGATCTCAAAAACGTATAAATTATCAAAAACCGAATAAAGACTAACCTTGAATCAAGCTTCCAAAGTGCCGGAAGTTCAAAAGCTTTTACCCTTTTTTTCTTTCTTAAGATTCAGCAAAAACAAGAATAAAATGCATGTCTTTTAAATTTTGTTTAATTATAATACATAATATTTCATAATTTACTGTAATAACCTTTATAAATTAATAATAAATCTTTATATTGGTTGTCCAAAACCGTCCAACTCATTTAATTATGGCCTAATTGCATTATAAGTGCTTCATTTTAATAAGACAAGTTCAATTAAGCACTTTCATATTTAACTATTAACTTTTCACTTTACACGATTAAGCCCTTTTTATTAAATTGACACTCAATTGAAAAAATTAAATCATGAAAATTTCAAAAGCATAAATTCACACAAAATAAACACAAAAAATTTTTTAAATATTTTTTTGACTCAAATTCGTGGTCCCGAGACCACCGTTCCAACTAGGGTCTAAATCGGCCTGTTACAACAACGACCTTAGGAAAATGTACTGATGGTCGGGTATGAAAAGAGACATTTAAGAGTTTGTGTCTAAATGCCTAGTATGTCAGCAAGTAAAGGTTGAACATCAAGTACCTTCGGGTCTACTTCAGCCTATAATGGTCCCCGAGTGTAAGTGGGATCGGATTACTATGGACCTTGTGACAGGTTTACCTGTAACTCCGAAAAAGAAAGATGCAGTATGGGTTATCATGGATAGACTAACAAAATCGGCCCATTTCATACCAGTGCGTACCGACTACTCCCTCGAGAAACTAGCCGACTTATATATTTCCGAGATTGTAAGGCTTCATGGAGTGCCGCTATCGATTATATCAGACCGAGACCCACAGTTGACCTCGAGGTTTTGGAAAAAAGTTACAAGAAACAATGGGAACGAAGTTGAGTTTTAGTATGGTGTTCCACCTGCAAACTGACGGTCAGTCGGAAAGAGTGATTCAGATTCTAGAGGACATGTTGAGATGTTGCATCCTTGGGTTTCATAGAAGTTGGGAAAGATACTTAGCCTTGGTCGAATTCGCCTACAATAATAGTTATCAGACAAGTCTGAAAATGGCGCCTTATGAGGTTTTGTATGGGCGGAAGTGTCAAATGCCCTTATACTAGACTGAGTTGAGAGAGCATCAGATTCACGGGGTCGATTTGGTCCAAGAGACTGAAGAGAAAGTCAAGGTGATTCGTGACTGCTTGAAGGTCGCCTCAGATAGACAGAAATCATATGCGGATTTGAAATGAAAGGAAATTGAGTTTCAAGTCAGTGATAAGGTATTTTTGAAAGTATCTCCATGGAGAAAAGTTCTTAGATTTGGTAGAAAAGGCAAGTTGAGTCCTCGCTCTATAAAACCTTATGTGGTTACCGAGAGAGTGCGGCCAATTGCCTACCGATTGGATTTGCCACCAGAATTGGAAAGATTCAAGACGTGTTTCATGTGTCCATGCTACGACAATATAGATCATACCCTTCGCATGTGATTGAGTCGACAGAGGTTGAGATTCTTCCGGACATGACTTGTGGCGAAGAGCCGGTCAAGATTTTAGCCCGAGAAGTGAAACAATTGAGAAATAAGAGTATAACACTTGTTAAAGTTTTGTGGCATAGACATGGAGTCGTGGAAGCCACGTAGGAACTCGAGGAGACTATGAGAGATAAGTACCTGAACTTATTCACCAGTAAGATTTTCGAGGACAAAAATCCCTAAGGGGGAGAAATGTAACAGCCCAAAAAGTGGTCTCGGGACCACAAATCTGAAGTTAAAAAGATTATTTTATTATTATTTTGATGTTCTGGCATGAACATATTAGTGCATAAAAAATTTGGTAAGTTAATTTTGACATTTGTAAGCCCAATTGCGAAAAAGGACTAAATCGCATAAAGTGTAGAAGTCCTAAATTGATAACTAAAGGTGTTATTTTGTTAGAGAATCAAAATTTTGGGATTTTAAAGGGCAATTAGACCCTATTAGAAGAGCTTGGCCGGCCATGGGACAAGAATGGGTAATTGGTCAAAGGGTTAGGTTGGTTAATGTCATAATATGTATTCTAATAATACCCTAAAGCCTAGTATTCACCTTCTTCATCCATTTTTCTCCTCATTGACTGAAAATTTGCCATTTTTGGGGTTTGAAAGCTTCAAAAATTTCAGCAACTTTAAGGCCTCTCAAGTAACTGATTTTGATAGTTTCTCTTAATGATTTTTTTAACATTTTTGGACTCCTTGAAGCATACACTTTCAAATGAGAGGATTATTGTGCATAATAAACAAGAGTTTAGGGTTTTGCCATGAATGCATTTGTGATAGTTTCTGAGTTTTTATGAAAGAATATGAGTCCTAGTTGTGTCATAAACAACTTTTGTGGAAGGTGTTAGCATGAAAACACCTAAAGGGACTATTCTGCATAAGTTTCAAAATAGGTGATAAGTGTGTGAAATAGTGAGAATTTGGGGTTGCTATAGAGTAAAAAGAGTTCAACTAGGCTTGAAGTATGAAGAAATTCGATAAAAATCGATTTTCAAGCATAGGGGCAAAATGGTCATTTTACCAAGATCTAAGGGCAAAATGGTTATTTTTACCTAAGACCTAAACTTTGGATTGCCTAATTTTATTTAGTGACTAAATAAGTGTATTTTTATAATATAGATCAAGAATTGCCAAATCTGAACCTAGATCAAGGGAAAGCCAAGCAATTCGATAAAACTGGCTAGTCGTGTGTATTTTGTAATCCGAGGTAAGTTGTATGTAAATAATACAACCACATTAATAATGTATGTGTTGAATTGCATTTGAATTAATATAACATGAATTGCTTGATTGTGGAATTGAGAGAGTATAATAATAATAGAGATAGTAGGTATCCTGTTGAACATACGAAATAAACCAGATATTCATGCCGTAACATTAGGGTTACTTGTGTGAGCTAGTGTAAGACATGTCTGGGACATGCATTGTAACATCCCAAATTAGGGCCTAGTCGGAACAGTGGTTTTTGGACCACAAATCTGACATAATAAAATTTGTTTTTATTATATTTTTATGGTCTACAATTTCATGGGATGACTTCGTTAAAATTTCGTTCGAAAATTTTGATGTTTGGGCTCTCAATTTGGTAGAAAGGACTAAATTGTAAAAGTGCAAAAGTTGAGTTCTACATGTTAGAGGTGTCTAATTGTTATGAAATTTTAAATTGGAGGCCCTTAAATGGTAATTAGACCAATGGATAATTTTTTGGACAAAAATGGACATGAAATGGGTGAAATAAAATATTTTTAAGTTAGGGGAAAATTCGTAATCTAGCAATTAAAATGAATTAAAAACAAAATTAAAAGCCAATTTTTGTCCATCTTCTACCCCATGGCTGAAACTTGCATGGAGCATACATAGCTAGGGTTTTTCAAGCTTCCAAGCTCGATTGTAAGTCCGTTCTAGCCCCGTTTTTAATGATTTTTACGTTTTTGAAATCCTTGTAACAAGATCTACTCATTTCTACCCATATTTTGAGCTAGGGTTTGTGTTTAAAAATTTACCCATGGATGAAATGCATTTTTTTTTATGTATAATGGTAGAATACGAATGCTCGATGTGTAATAAACGACTTTTACTAAGTGATTTTTGGTGAAATTGTCAAAAAAGACCGTTTTGTAAAAGTTACAAAATTTGTCATAAAAGTGTGATTTAGTGGAAATTAGGGGCTGCTATAGTTATGAAAATGATTCGGCTAGGCTTAAAATGCAAGGAAATTGAATAAAAATCATTTTACGAGCTTAGGGGCCAAAGTGCAAATATGTGAAAGTTTAAGGGTCAAAATGTAAATTTGTAAAAGTATGATTTTTGGACCCATATGAATAATGTGACTAATTTTTAAGCTAAATGTGGTATTATAGACCAAGGAAAATAAGATTCAGGCATAGATTACAAATGAATGAAATTATGGACTAAATCAGAATATATACTCGTACTCGAACCCGAGGTAAGTTCATGTGATTTTTATAATGCAATATTCTATTTGAATGCTAATGCTTTGATATTACATGAGTTGTAAGTATATATATGTGAACAATTTTATATTATGTGATTATTTTGATGATATAACCTGTTCTTGATGTTTTGCTATTATGATGAAAATGTTGCAATGCCATGTGATTATGAGATATTGCTATGTGAATGAAGCCACAATCCGAGTACGTCTGGTAAAGGTTTGGAAGTTTGATGGAATATGATGTTTCTTTGAAACGAGTAAGTTTGTATGTGAAAAATATTTCAATTCTTTTTATGTTATTATCTTTTGTTATTATATGAGATGTGGGTGCCTATAGAATGATCAATTGATGTAAATTACAAATCAGAATTGACTAAGAACGAGTTAGTAAAATGTTGAAAAGTGAAGAATTTCCCGATTAAACCTTCAGAATAGAAGAGATACAAATGATTCATTGTAAGTCACCTGTGTAGTACTAAGTGCAGGCTACTACGTGTACCAGATTGATAGGTCGCATGTGTAGTACTAAGTCCAGGCTACTATGCTACCCGTTAACTTCGATCACGTGTGTAGTACTAAGTGTAGGCTACTACGTGTATCAGATGGTTAAGTCACATGTGTAGTACTAAGTGCAGGCTACTACGTGTACCAGATTGATAGGTCACATGTGTAGTACTAAGTGCAGGCTACTATGCGTACCCATTAACTTCGATCATGTGTGTAGTACTAAGTCCAGGCTACTATGCATACTCGTCAACTTCGATCACGTGTGTAGTACTAAGTGCAGGCTACTACGTGTATCAGATGGTTAAGTCATGTGTGTAGTACTAAGTGTAGGCTACTACGTGTACCAGATTGATAGGTCACATGTGTAGTACTAAGTGCAGGCTACTATGCGTACCAGAGAGCTTCGGTTACAAGGGTGGTATATGCATAGGCCACAGGGTATCTATTATTATTCTGATGAGTTCAACGAGAAATTTATTAAGTGAAAATACATATGTACATGACTATGTGATGAATAAGTGCAAGTATATCTATGTGAAAATTTGTGACCAATGTGCTCGATAGTTGAGCGAATCTTTTGGTAAGATAGAATGGAGTAAGTGGAATTATGTAAAAGTGAAATTTTGTAATAAAACAATTTTGGACAACAGCAGTTGTATGACTTTTAAAAATCACCAAAAATGGTATAAAATTTAATTATAGGTTTAATAATATATTAAATTAAACCTCAATGAGTCTATTTTCTCATAAAAGAAATGATGAAGGCAAAAGAATTTCATATTCTATGATAATTGGATTTTTGTAAGACAGGGTCAGAATGATTTTGGAATCCCCTATTCTGATTTGGTAAACTCATTTAAAATTGTAAAAAAATAATTATGGGTCATAATTTACATGTTTAAAATCCTTAATGAGTCTAGTTTCTGGAAAAATTAGCAGTTCTCAATTTGAAGTGCCGTACCATGAGTAAATAATTTTTAGTGTAAAGATGTCGGAACTGTCAGATAGTGAAATAGGGGTATATTTAATGAATAAACTGTACTTATTGGCTAGACCAAAAATTCTTAAAATTTTTTGGTAAGAATATATATGAGTCTAGCTTCATATAAAATTAACGGATCTTAATTTTGAGTTTCGTAGCTCCGGATAAAAATAAATTAGTAACTATGACTCGAGAAAACAACATGACCAGAAAATCAGCAAAAGAGTAATTATGATACATTTTCATGGAATCATGTTGATAATTTGCTTATTATTTTCATATGGACTTACTAAGCTTTAATCTTACTCCTTCCTCTCCATTTCCTTAGTGTTCCCAGATCAGCTCGGGGTTGGAGACCGTCGGAGACAGCATCACATTATCAAGCAATCAACTCCGGAGTATTTGTCATATGTGTATTAAATACTTTCAAGTGAGTGACATGTATAAGGACTAGTTTTTTATGTTAGATGTTGTTATGATTAGCCAAATGTATCAACTTATATTGATTTATTGTATATGGCCATGAGATGTGGCTTAAATGGTTATGGCTTGTAAGCCTAATTATTCTTGCTATGTGTTAATGTTTGTGATGTGTTTATAATTGGTTATTATGAATGATTAGTATAACACATGTACATGATGAATGCTCTAAGACCATTTGAGGTGGTCGTGGCCATGGAATGAATGTGTGCATGGTAGTAAGTTGATAATGATTGGATATGGACAATTGTAGAATGTGAATTGGAATGTACACGGGCGTGTGGCTTGGTCGTGTCGATCAATTTGTTTTGTTGACATCATAAACAGAGAGTTACACGGCCTGAGGACACGAGTGTGTTGAAGACACACGAGCGTGTCCCTATGTCCACACGGGCGTGCGACCCTGTTTCATGAAAATTTCTCTAAGTTTTCCCAGAGCTTTCTAAATTCCTTGGTTTAGTCCCGAAACACCCCGATGTATGTTTTAGGCCTTAAAGGCCTGTATAAGGGATGGTTTACATGTGTGTGAAAAGTTTTAATTTGGATGAAATTTTATGGCCCGATTTTGCATGTTTGTGAATGTTTAAGTCCAGTAACGCCTTAAACCCTGTCTTGGCTTCGGATACGGGTAAGGGATGCTACATGTATCGGCCACATTATGTGAGCTAGTGTAAGGCCATGTCTTGACTATGCTCGTTGAACCATTCAGAATTGTTAAGGATACTCTGCAATCACATATAGCTCGTACAATGTCATATCCCAGATATGGTCTTACATGTTATCACACATCGATGCCACTATTCTAGATAGGGTCTTACATGAAATCGATTAACGACGCCAATGCCCCAGACATGGTCTTATACTTAATCACAATACAACGCCAATGTCCTAGACATGGTCTTACATGTAATCAAATCTATGTAACCTAATGTCATGACATTTGTATCCTATACTATTCCTAAGGTTCGTGCGGGACTTTCAAACATCGTAACTCTGTCATTTTCAGCTCGTAATCATGGCAATTCAACATTCAATTTAATTCAATAATAAATAAGAATTTATAACAAAATTTTAGTACATTTATTAGCATACGAACTTACCTCGTTCGCTGTAACGACGAATTAGATCAACTAATCCGAAACTTTGTTTTCCCTCCGTTCTAGATCCAAATCTCATTTTTGTCAATATATATAATAAAAAAATTTACTTACTTAATCATTAATTCATTCAATTTAACACAATTTACATAATTTGGCAAAATTACACTTTTGCCCCTATTATTTCACATTTTTGTAATTTAGTTCTTATCACCTAAAATCACAATTTCATGCAATTCAGGAGAACCCATGCCAGCTGAATTTTAGTCTATCATAAATCAGCCCATATTTTCACTTTATTCATACTTTTAACAACATAATTTCATAATTTCACAATTTAGTCCATAATTTGCATTTTTACTCAAAATCGCTTTGTAAAATATGTAAAACTATCATCAAACCTCAATATTTCATCATTAATCATCAAAAATCATGAATGTTCATCAATGGCATCTCACAAAATCTATAACATTTTCGAAAACAGAGATACGAGCTAGCTAGATTAAGCTGTAACGATCTAAAAAAAGTAGAAATTATTAAAAACGGAGCTAAAATCGTACCTAGATAAGCACAAGTAGCTTGGCCAAACCTTAAACTCTTCAATGGCTATCTTCTTTTTCTAATTTCAGTGATGAAAAGATAATGGAAGAAGATGATACAATTTGTTTAATTAAAATTAACCTTATTTACTAATTTACTATATTAACCTTTAAACACTTTAAAATTCTCCATTATGCTAAGCCACCACATTCCACTTACTCAAAAATGGAGTAATAACTACATAAGGACTTCCATAATGAAATTTCATAGTTAATAGGCACTTTTAACTTATAGAACACAACTTTTACGCTTTATGCGATTTAGTCCTTTTTATCGAATTGAACACTTAAACGGTAAAATTTCTTCACAAAATTTTCACACAACTCTAATATCATACTGTAAATATTAAAATAATAATAAAATAATTTTTTTCATGTCAGATTTGTGGTCCCGAAACCACTGTTTCGATTTAACTAAAAACGGGCTGTTACAACTCTCCCCCCTTAGGGATTTTCGTTCCCGAAAATCTTATCAGAGAATAGATTAAAATTTGCTTTTACATAGCCTTATCAATTTCCACATAGCCTCAAATTTCTCAAATTTTCAATTTCACAAGTTATGATTATGATTTGTTCCTCACTATACGTCATATTAGGCTGAATTTCAAATTCTGAAAGAAATATTATATACAAAAGGTCTTATCTGTATCGTCACATCATATATATATAAGAAACAAACGATGAATCTTCTCAAGTTCTGATGGTAATATAAGTGGATAAGCCACTGGCCTTATTCTCTCAATAATCTTATACAACCCAATGATACACGGACTCAACTTCTCTTTACTGCTAATTCGAGAAATTCTATTCTCACAATAACACTTTCACAAACACTCAATTTACTAATTGAAATTCATTGCTTTTACCTATCAAATCCGCATATGTTTTCTGTCAATCTGAAACTACTTTCAGAATGTCGCGAATTACTTTCATCTACTCTTCAGTCTCTCTAATCACATCGACCCCCTAATTCTTTTTATCACTGATCTTATATAAAACTTCGTACTGTGCCATCTTTATGCTCAACTGATAAATTATTATTATACATAATGAAACAATGGTAAGTATTTTTCAAATTCTAAATACAACAACAAAACATTACCTTGAGAATCTGAATCTCTCCCACAAATTAGCCATCTGTTTAAGAATGAAATGCGATACTAAATTGAAACCGTTTATCTTAAGCTTACTGTAGTTTTCTACCAAATCACAATATAAAATTCAGGTTTCTACCCGAAATAATTGAGTCTGGTACACAGTGTGATCTGAAAATCTCTAACATGTATAACTCGGCTAATCTATCAAGAGAGAAATCTATACGTGCTAAGATAGAATGTGAAAACTTCTTCAAATGATAATTCAGATAACATCTATCTTTTACAAAATCCATCGTAATTCTATTTCATTACTACTTAGATATCAACACATGTTGTAACAGTCCCGAAGATACTTGATGATCAACGTTAACCATTATGGGACATATGTAACAATTGTTACATGATTTTTGGATTTCTTAATACACAAACTCTATCTTGAAATAACAAACAATCATCGGTTCCAATCAGAATTTTTTTGAATCATGAGCCAATTTATGTTAAACCCCTTTTTAACTTGCAATTCACTGATACAGTTACAAACTTTACAATTTCGCTGAATGCTTTTAATTCGACTACTATCTACCCATCATCCGATAAGATCAATCGCATATTCACTGCTTGTGAAGCACACATAGGTTTCCCGCTTAGAACATCTATGACTGTAATCATTTTCCCTGGTTAATAATCAGTTTCTAACTTGTATTCTTTCAGCAATTCAAGTAATCCTCATCACATAAATTCAGATCTTTCTGGGTCATTAAATACTTTTAACTCAAGTAATCATTAAATTTGTAACATTACCGACCAAATAATCAATGTCACTAACTATTCAACGTGAATAAATTATCAATCATTTCTAATTCACTTGTCGTATAATTCTTTTCATGCAGCTTTAATTGTATAAAACATAAGCAATCACTATTCCTTCTTGTACTAGAACCTATTTCAAACCATTCAATGATGCATGACTGAAAATCATAAACTCTTTACCTGACACAAGCTGATCCAGAATTGATGCTTCAGTTAACAATGTCTTCAACTGTTTACCACTTTATTAATAAGTATCATATCATGCAGACTTTACAAGCACAATGATTTCTTCAATCAAAACAACTTTAATTTATAAGAACATTTCTCAATAGAACTGTTCCAATAAATATAATTCAGTAACACGTCTTCTAGAATATAAATTCTTCATTCAGACTATCCCTCAATTAACTTATGAATGTACAAAATTTATTTACAGACCTGAGGATAAATTCAAACACATATAACTCTATTAACCTTTCAAGCAAATAACTCAATCAAACTAGACAAATGAATCAATCTCGACTGAAAAAAAATAACTTCTCAAAGAAAACTTTCTTCTTGTTGTCAAGATGACTCAGGCATACAATTTATCACAATTTCTTTAGGATACTAATCAAAGATCTTTAAAAACTGCATAATTCAAACATAACATCCCATGTTTAACTCATCGACATTATCAAGATTACCTGGAAATGATAACTGATATACAAATTTGAGCTTGATCTTTCACCGCTTATACTTTTGTCGATGTCAAACCCCTTTCAAGAAACTAGAATGGATTATATAATAAAGTTATCTAAACCATTAATCATTGAAGCATTGAACTATACTGAAGCTACGTCCATCATATAAAAATCATAATGTGACAGCCCAAAGTTGACCCTAGTCGGGAAGTAGTTTCGGGACCGCTAAACCGAGTCACCGAAATGTTTGAATGTGATACTTATTGTCTAGAATATGTAATTATGAATGTGTGAAAATTTCAAGCTTCAATTTGGTTGATTGCATGTGAATTTAGTCAATAGGACTTATGTGAGAAAATTCAAAAATGTGATAGGTCAATGTGTGAGGACCTATTAGTGCATGTGGACAAAGGGGGGACTTGCATGTCAAATTTCCCCCCCTAATGAGTAGTGGCCGGCCATGACAAGGAATGATGGGCAAAACATGTCATGAAACATGTTTTGTTAATGGAAGAATAAAATAAGGAGTATGGGTAATAAAGAAATGGAAAACAAAAGAAAAAAAAATGTGTGTGTAGTGTTTGTCCCCCCCATTGCCGTGAGCTAAAGAAGAGAAAGGGGGAATTTTGTTCATCCTTTTCTCATCTTCATGCTTGCCAAAACTAGAAAGAAAAACAAAGAAAAATTTTCTCATCCTTTGGTTCATCCTTGGCCAAAAATTTTAAGGAGGAAAGAAGAAGAAAGGTGAAGAGATTCGGCCATGCATGTAGCTAGGCTAAGGTATGTTTGATGATGTTCCATGAGAGGCATGCATGTTTTAGTTGTTAGCTTGAGTTCTACCTAACCCATGGTCTAAATCTTGCTATGTGATGGAAATGGCACTTGACCATGGATGCATCATTCTTGGTTGATGTTTGATGTTGTGGCGATGAGGCATGAGGATGAGTTAAGATTCGGCCTAGGTGGAGGTTGTGTTAATGCCATTGCATGCAAAATATGAAGCTTGTTAATGATGCATGTGATGATGGCTTGATGATTCTTGAACCTCCTTTTTTAGCATTTTTGTGTGAGCACATATGTGCATTGGTTGCTAAATGGAGAAGAATCGGCTAGCAAGATGTGTGCTAAGGCCGAATGTAACTTTGCATGTTAATGAGCAATGCATGTGTTAAATTGATGAAAAGGGGGAGGATGCCTTACTAGTGTGTATATGTGTGTATTAAGTGTTGAAATCGACCCCAAAAATGGACATGCATATTCGGCCAAGGGGAAAGAAATTAGCTAATATGTTGTGTTGATGCATGATTTTTGCATGTATGAGACTTTAATGTCTAATGTATAAATATGGGCTAAGTGCCTTGTGTTCATCTTTTGATGCCTAAATGATGAAATCAATTTATTTGTTTGACTAAGCTCAAGAGCAAAGGGGAAATAAAACCGATAAAGGGAAGGAAAAAGTGGTTGAATAGCTAGCGGAATCGTTCGACAACACCCGAGGTAAGTTCTTGAGTAAGAGAGCTTAAATTTCGATGTGATTAAATCATGCTCTATGTGTGGCTATTGAGCCGAATGTGCAAGGACAATATGTGCCTTGTGTTTGAGTTTCGTAAACGAAAATGAAATATGAATGTACCATGAATTATTGTTAGATGTGCATGATTAATTGAATGCTGTCCGGGCTAAGTCCCGAAGGCTTTGTGCTAAGCGAATATATCCGGACTAAGATCCGAAGGCCTTTGTGCGAGATACTAAATCCGGGTTAAGTCCCGAAGGCATTCGTGCGAGTTATTAAAGCCGGGTTAAGTCCCGAAGGCATTCGTGCGAGTTATTAAAGCCGGGTTAAGTCCCGAAGGCATTCGTGCGAGTTGTTAAATCCGGGTTACGTCCCGAAGGCATTGTGTGAGTTACTAAAACCGGGCTATGTCCCGAAGGCATTTGAACGAGGAGCTATATCCGGTTAAATCCCGAAGGTACGTGATTTGGTAATGAATGAGCTTGCTGTAAAATTCCAGCGAATACTCGAAAAACATCCCAATATGGGGATATGTTACGTATGTGTTGAATTTAATCGAGCCCTTACAAATAAATGTTCGCTCAGTTGATAAACGAGCTACCGGCCTTCGGCTAAGTTAGTCTATTGTGTATGTACATAAGGGTTGTTAATGTTGTGAAGCAAGTTTGATATCGGTAAATTGCGTATTATGAAATATTCCATTTAGCCAAATGTGTGTTATTCTTTGTTTATGCTGGAATTCCTTGCTCAAACTTACTAAGCATAAATTGCTTACTCGTTACATTGCTCCTCTGTTTTTTTAGATTTTTGGTTCTCCAGCTATCGGACTCGGGATCTTGAAGTCGAAGTCGCCCACACTATCAAAGGCTCTTTTGGGTACTATTTTGGTTGAATCTTGACATGGCATGTATAGGACTACCCATTGTTGTTTTTTTTGAGTACTTTATGAAATGTATAAGTGTACAGCCATGCGAAAATGGCTTGTAGAAGTGGAGTATGGCATTAGACCATTCGTGTTTATGAATGTATAGATGGTTTCATGATGTAACTATAGTTGGAATGGAAGTGTTGAGCAAATGATCAGCCACTGGAATGGCTAAGTATGATCATATGTGGGCTTATGTATGACAAGGCCCTAGTTGGTCCATGAAACCCCAAATTAGGTAAGGTTTACTTTGAAAACAGAAGCTGATAGCAGCAGTGGTGTGGATTGGAAAAATCACAAGAATTTGTAGGAGTGGAATTAAATAGTGAATAAATTATGTAATCGAACCTTGATGAATTTACTTTCATATGGAAGTAACGAAACAATCATAGGAACAGTACAGTAAGAGATATTCGGGTTCTTGTGGAACAGGGCCAGAACAGTTTCTGGATTCCCTGTTCCGATTTTGGAAATTCACTATAAATTGACCAGAGATAATTAAGGGTCATACCATATATGTATGGATTCCTCTCTGAGTCTAGTTTCCATAGAAACAAACGGCATCAGTATTGAAGCTCTGTGCAGAGAGATATCCAAGTCGTAATGGGAAAAGGTCAGTGTAGTCGACTCCTGTAACATGGGAGACTTTGACTAATAAACTGTACTAATTGGCCCGACCAAAAATTCTAGAAAAAAATACATAGGTGGGGACATGAGTCTAGTTTCAGGGAAAAATCACAAAACTGATTTTCGAGGTGTGAAACTCAAAATATGATTTTTGAAGCAACTAGTACTCAGACTGGGCAGTGTCTGGAAAAATTTTTCAAAGTTTGTTAACATCTCGTGTCCGACTCCGGTGTCGGTCTTGGGTTCGGGGTGTTACACATAAGGCCATAATAAGACCAATTTCTGAACCGTATAAATAGGTAAAATCCTAGCTGTTAATAATGTATTTTGAACACAAAAGAAAATTAAATATGAATTCCTCAGCAACCAATACAGAAACACATCCTCTATAATCTGATGGCAGTACCACTGTACACCCGTGATCAAGCCAGAAATTATAATCATAATAGATATAGTCATCTCTTTTAGAAAAATATCTCTTGCAATTAATTACATAGAATCATAGTAAAATCGAGGTAGTGAAATCTTAGAATGTAGAGTTATACAAAATTTCTAAAAAATATAACCCAAATAGAATGATAAAAATCTCGGTGGTATCCTAGGAAATTTCTAGAAGGAAAAACGTTACTCATAAGCACTAAAATCCACAGTAACCGAAGCAATATAACCTTCATTTATATTCAACAAAGCAATAACCAGTAGAAATAGAATACTAACATCATACGGATTTTACCGTCGACCTTTCTATCAACACAATAGAATAGAATACCAAAGAAAAAAAAAATAGAGCAATGCCGATCATAAATCATATAGACCACAATGTTTTCGTCTAACAGTATGTTTAGCCAATGTTCTCATACGATAAGAATTCCTTATGAAATTAAACAGTCACATATAATTTTAAGAATAAATGTACACATAGAATGTCTAAAAGAAACCATAGTAACTGCCTGACTATAACTACTGCACTCAACTATCATTTCGATTCAAACATTATTCCACTGTCTAATTCTTTCATCACTGGTTTCACATTATCCCATCATTAACAAAAATCAATTCAGAAGAACTTCCAATTAATACATTCTTTAGATATCATACCTAAATATGTTGTTTCATCAAAGTTAACTTCTTCTTTAATAGTGACATTGTATATTGCAAATAGCCTTTAGAACGATTCGATATCTCTTCCAATATTGTCTCTACTTGCGACTCATTCTCTTATCTGATCACAGTACTAATCCTTCAATCACAAAACTCTATAATTCCACACCTGTAAGCTTATTTAATCCATATAATATGAATTTCTTTACAATACTTTATCGATGAGGGGGTGAGGGTCGTAAAGCCTCAAATTTAACTCTCACATATACATACGCATAACATAACATTTATCAATAACATGATATTATGAACTTTTACTCATACCTTTTTGAGTTTAACTCATCACTAACACATTTTCACTCAAAAGTTTGAATGTAACATTTGTACTATCGGAATTAGCTCAGTTGGAAAGCATATCTGTCTAATTAAAACAATTCTTGTCAGAATCGGGAGATATCACACTATCACAAGTTAAATATGGCATGTATAGCTAGACTCTCAATTGCTACATTAGTCCTAGAATCGACTAAACTGTAGCTCTAATACCAATTAAATGTAACACCCCTAACCTGTATCCGTTGTCGGATTAAGGTTACGAGGCATTACTGATCAATACACATCATTCACATACATAACATACACATTTATACATTCGTATATAAAGCCCAAACAAATCATTCACATTGTCCCTCATAAGGCTCGACGAGACCTTAAAAACATACTTAGAAGTGGTTCAAGACTAAACCGATAACATTTGCAAACTTTGAGAAACTTAGAAAGTTTTTCAGCATATAAGGGTCACACGCCCGTGTGAACAGGTCGTGTGCCTTATACGGTCACCAGACACGCCCGTTCACAGGCCGTGTGAAAATAGGGCATACATACTGACTTGTACCACATGGTCGAGGACATACTTGTGTGCCATGCCGTGTGAAATCTAAAGGGGTTACTGACTTGGCCACATGGCCAGCCACACGCCCTTGTACCAGCCGTGTGACACCCACGACAAGTAGACACGCCCGTGTGTCTAGGCCGTGCCAAACCTGTAGGGTATACTAACTTAATTCAAAAGGGTACTCCAGGGGACACACTGCCGTGCAGGATGACCATGTTTCGTACACGGTTGAGACACACGCCTGTGTCTCTGCCCTTGTGGAGAAAATAGGCTATTTGACAAACCAATTTGCCACCTTTTTCTCATGTACACCTAGCAGCCAATTTGGTACCATTTCAATACAACCAAATAAGCAACCAAAAGTTACCATTTCCAACATAAATCATACCATATTAAATCATTATAATTTACTTCTCAAATCTCAACCATTTCTTGACCAAACACATACCAAAACTAGCATGTATCATTTATCATCTCTAACATTTTTCATATGTCTCAAACTTCAACTAAACAATGAATCATATCATTTAACCTATAACCAAATCAAAGTTTATCAATGCATCATCTCAAACTCATACCAATACATACCATTTCTTAAACCACATTATTACCACATTTGCATTCCAAGCCAAAACACAAATACATATCTTCAGCCAAAAATACATTTTATACCAACCATGCCATATCGTAAGGCGACATTACAACCATCAACCAAAAGAATTAATAAGCCATTTTAAATGACCATATATATTTCTAGCAACCATATCAAAAAGACCATAGCTATACATGCCATAAAACCAAGCTGCAAGTTATAAAATATAGAAAATCAATAGCCGGATAGTGTGATGCAATCACCGTTGACTACTAACCCGAGTGAACGTCTGAGACACTATAAAACATAGAAAAATAACACAACATAAGCTTCACAGCTTAGTAAGTTCATATGTGAGCCTAAAATGATCACAATATTTATATAGCAATTCAAAATAGATAAATCATTAACAGTTAAAGCATCAATTCATGAGCCAACATCAAATTATTCATTTCCTCATTTACAAGTTCTCAACTTCATATAACTCAATACTTAAGTAGTTTTTCGTACATACCTGTACTAGTACCTTTCTATGTATCACTCACACTCTTATCAAACCTTTCTGGTTTATAAGTGCTTATGATACAAATTCATCTATTTTCTGATACCATAGTCCAACTATGGTCTTACACATACATTGCCAAGGCCCTGCTGTGGTCTTTCTTTCACGTGCCATAACCCGGTTATGGTCTTATTAGTCGATTTTCATATGTATATTTAGTTAAAACAACTATTATTCATATCTCACATAACATTCAATATATATACTCATTATAGTCAAATAAACACATTTTGACATGAAACATACTTATACACAATCCTTTCTTATTTAATATACATAAAACAATATGAACTCACCAATTTACTTTCATTCGATTTTCACATAGGTTCTGTACGTACCTGTATTAATTATTCCGACCGTACTTTAGTTCTCGTCTTGACTATGCCCGTTGAACCATTCAGAATTGTTAAGGATACTCGGCAATCACATATAGCTCGTACAATGCCATATCCCAGATATGGTCTTACATGTTATCGCATATCGATGCCACTGTCCCAGACAGGGTCTTACATGAAATCGATTAACGACGCCAATGTCCCAAACATGGTATTACACATAATCGCAATACAATGCCAATGTCCCAGACATGGTCTTACATGTAATCACATCTCAGTAACCTAATGTCAAGACATTTGTATCCTATACTATTCCTAAGGTTCGTATGGGACTTTCGGACGTTGTAACTCTGTTGTTTTCAGCTCGTAATCATGACCATTCAGCATTCAATTTAGTTCAATAATAAATAAACATTTACAACAAAATTTAAGGACATTTATTAGCATACGAACTTGTTTGTTGTAACGACGAATTAGATCAACTAATTCGAAACTTTGTTTTCCCCCCGTTCTAGATTCGAATCTCATTTTTCTCAATCTATATAATAAAAAAATTTACTTACTTAATCATTAATTCATTCAATTTAACACAATTTACACATTTTGGAAAAATTACACTTTTGGCCCTATTATTTCACATTTTTACAATTTAGTCCTTATCACTTAAAATTACAATTTCATGCAATTAAGGAGAACCCATGCTAGCCGAATTTTACTATATCATATATCAGCCCATATTTTCACTTTATTCATACTTTTAACAACATAATTTCATAATTTCACAATTTAGTCCATAATTTGCATTTTTACTCAAAATCACTTTGTAAAATATGTAAAACTATCATCCAACCTCAATATTTCATCATCAATCATCAAAAAGCATGAATATTCATCAATAGAATCTCACAAAATCTATAATATTTTCAAAAATGGAGATACGGGCTAGATAGATTAAGCTGCAACGATCTAAAAATGTACAAATTATTAAAAATAGAGCTAAAACCGTACCTAGATAAGCACAAGTAGCTTGGCCAAACCCTAAACTCTCCAATGGATATCTTATTTTTCTAATTTCGGTGATGAAAATATAATGGAAGAAGATAATTCAATTTTTTAATTAAAATTAACCTTATTTACTAATTTACTATATTAACCTTTAAACACTTTAAAATTCTCCATTATGCCAAGCCACCACATTCCACTTACTCAAAAATGGAGTAATAACTACATAAGGACTTCCATAATGAAATTTCATAGTTAATAGGCACTTTTAACTTGTAGAACACAACTTTTATGGTTTATGCGATTTAGTCCTTTTTATCGAGTTGAACACTTAAACGGTAAAATTTCTTTATGAAATTTTCACACAACTCTAATATCATGCTGTAAATATTAAAATAATAATAAAATAAATTTTTTGATGTCAGATTTGTGGTCTCGAAACCACTATTCTGATTTAGCTAAAAACGAGCTGTTACAGTAGTTGTCCTTCAGATTGTTGATATTGTTTTGCTATGGCATTTTTGTTGGCAGCATGATCTGGTTCTGTCAAAACATTTCTTTTTGTACTCTTTTCAGGTGCTGTCTGGTGTTCTGTAGGTTCTGAGATCTTTTCCTGATTGCGGCTAGATTTGTCTTCCTCTATCGTGGCATCTTTAACAACTTCATCCAACTGAGTCCCACTTCTAAGAGTGATGGCCTGGTACTTCTCCTTCCCCTGGGTTCTCGAATTGTTAGTATCACTTGGCAATGCTCCTTGTGGCCTGGAATTTAGAGCATTCACTATTTTTCCCACTTGATTTTGAAGAGCTCAGAAAGATGCAGTCTGACTCTGAATCACACCATTTTTGGCCATATACTCCTTCAACAAAGATTCAATAGAATTAGAAGATGATAGATGGCCTTATTGAGCATTTTGCCTTAGCATAGGATGATTACAACCAAGTGGTGCACTATTGTCATTCTATTTTACATTATTTTTAAAATTCCCTGCACCTTGATTAATCCAACTGAAATGAGGATGTTGCTTCCACTTTGAAGTGTAGGTGTTGGAATAGGGGTTATTATTCCAATTAAAATTACCCATGTAGCATACGAATGCTGGGTTTGATGGGCATTCATTGAACACATGATCTTCACCACAGTAAACACACGATAGCTTGACTGATTTCTTCTCCTGAACTGTAGTAGGCCTTTCAATTGTTTTAATCATATCAGCATTGTTCTTTGTTTGCAACTTGTTCCAATTTTCCATTTTTCGCTTCACGACATTCCTCCCAAGTGGATTCATCAGTGCTATATTTCTCCAATATTTCTATTACTTCCTTCCACGTTTTTGTCCAAATGCTTCCCTCAGTCATAATATCAAATTTTTGTCTATTTGACTGTGCAACCTATAGTAAAAATGCTGAATCTGAACTGCAAAGTGTATACCCCCACCTAATATGGATCTGAGTTTTGTCTTAAACCTCTCCCATGCCAACCCTAAAGTTTCAATGGTACTTTGCTTGAAAAAAAATAATTGTGTGTAAATACTCAGTACCTTGGTCATAGGTAATACTCGGCAAAGAAATAGCTACACAAACTTAGTCAAAGTATTAATGGTGTCTGGGGGTAGGGCATCTAACCACATTTTTGCCTTCTCATCCAAAGCAAATGGAACTAATAAGAACTTGATAGTATCTGGTGGAACACCCACGCAAGTAACAGTACAACGCATATGATCAAATCTCCATAAGAGTGCTATGGGATCCTCAGTTTTATGATTAGTGAATCTAAAATTATTAGAAATCTATGTTAGTAAAATAGGGTTCAGTTCAAAATGTGAATTATGAATAATGATACAAGTAATGCTAGACCGTAGCTTTTCTACATCAAACAATGTCTCTAAAACTTTCTTAATTTTCTTAGTAGCTATTTATTGCTATGAATCGTATCTATAACCTAAAATTTTCCTAATTATTCTTATTGAGGTGAAAAAATTAAAATCAAACTAGTGAAGTTGCCTCCCCGAAAACGGTACTAACAACTTGATTGCCTCCGGATGTACTAACATCTAGAGTATGAATACTGCAGCAAAAGATATACTAGTGAGGCGGTATCCGCAAGTATTCTGGTCAAGTTGTAATATAGTTATCATAGGATCACCGGTACACCCCATGGTACAGCGAAAAAAATAAATCCATCTATCACATCTAAGAATCGATGTGCAAGGAACGAATCAGAGTGAAAAGTGTATGAACGATTACCTTTAATTTTCTAAAAAATTGAAGAAATAGATTACACTATTGTATGTCAATTCAAGCCGCTACGAGAACTTTCAGCCCCTACGTAATCCACCTGGTGTGACAACAAACGGTAAGCACTCTCTAAAACTTTTTCTGAAAGAGAGAAATCTCTTGATGGCTGCTAGACCTCACACACTTTGCTTTTTGGGTATATAAAAAACCCTTATATTTCCTAATTCGGTAATAATTGATATTTTTTATATGAACTAAATCATAATAATTATAATTACCATAATTATAATAATGTTTGACAAAAAAATACTATTACAGTAATTATAATAATATTTGATCTTAGATTATAATTACAATAATTATAACAAGGATTTTGGTAAATTATTTTTAGTTAAATTTTATACGAATCAAATTCATATATTAATTTAACCATATTTTTCATTATGTGTACAACATACTTGTACATATAAATCCTTCGATATTTAATAGCCCAATTGAATTAATTCTATAATCAATTTAATTCATGTGACAGCTAAACTCAATACCAACTATGTTTGGATTTCGATCATTTCAATCGTAGGGTGTGAACCTGTAGGTTCTTGTAATGTTAGCAGCAATACTAGAACGATTCTAATATTACAAACAATGAGTGGCATCTAGCAATGCATCATTGCTACCTAAGTTACAAGAAGTCATGATTCGACATGATCTCTTTGTGATTAACCCTTAATGTATTAAATCCTTCTGTACTTTATATCTAGAATGGACACAAGTCATGGAATAGACACCCTTGCATAACCCATCTAATATTTCTTGATATCTTGAGTAGACTATGAAAAAAATAAGTATGATATCTCAATGAACTTATTCGAGCACGGCCATTGATGCGAGCTTGGCCGAGGAGCTAGTTGCTGAACCCTTGGAGCTGCCGTTGGGACCAATCACCCAAGCTCGAGCAAAAAGGTTCCAAGAGAATATTTCAAGCTACATAGATCGAGCTTGGAAAGAAGGAGTGTTTGATCAACAAGTGACCAACTCAACAAGCTCATTTTGCAACGTTCTACAAGCTGACTTAGTTCGTTTCAGCTCAAAGGAGCTCAATTCGACACAAAGCTAGCTCATTGAGCTGATTTCAATTTATTTTACTTAATGCATTTATGTTGCTGGAATAAATTTAATTAGTTATGTTAGTTAGTTAGTTAAATTTTAGCTCAAATAATGAATTAATTTAATGTGTCTTAAATCTGGACATTTTAATTTGAAGTATTAAATATGTCTTATATTAATATAATTTTAATGTGTCTAGTTTAGAACATAATTTTAATGTGTCTAGTTTAGGACATAATTTTAATGTGTCTAGTGTAGGACAAATTTATTAGCTAGTGCTAATTAATTTGTCTTAGCCTAATTAATGGTGTCTTAATTTAATTAATTTGCTATCATTTAATTTGTCTAGGAATATGCATGGGACGACATGGATTTGGCAGCCAACAAATGCACCCCTTCATGGACACCAAGGGCCAAAGATGGAGTCATTTTCTCTCCTCAAAGATGGCTGGCCAACTCTCCCAAGTAGCCTCTTTTTTGTTCACATTTGCTGAAAGTTCTATTCACACTTGTGGCCAATCAGTTCCATGTTTTCACACTTAAAGGATTGTTGGAGTGCACAAAAATACTCATTAAAGCCAAGTCCTTTTAGCTTAACCAAGTAGCACATTTAAGGAGCATTCTAGTTTTTTTTAATCACCTTGGCCGAACATGGACATCACCATTCAGCTTCCCCAACAACTCCATCAATGCTCAGCTGAACAATCATCAATTAAAAGGTGTCCATTCATATTTTCCAAGCTAGGAAGATTCTAGGGACATCCAAGAAGCTACAAAGAAACTTTCAGCCCCTTTCTAGCTTAATTTAGCTGTCCATTCGGCATCCTATATAGCCATTCGGCTACCCATTGTTTAGGCTATAAATATGAGATGTTTTTCCCTTGTAAAAGGCTAATGGACATTTTATTAACTTTGAATTATATTGTGAGTGTGTTCAACTCCCATTCTTCTCCAAAGACTGACTGACTTATCAAGCAACCCTTATGGCGTCAATCCGTCTTTGTTTCCAAACTTATCACTTTGTTCCAAAGTGCGGCTTTCACTATACCAAAGGTTCCTATCTCGTATAGATAGAGGGTCTCGGTCATTATCCTATTCATCTATCTTTCCATTTCCATTATTTTCTTTCCTAAGTGTTCTTATAAGTTTTGGGTTAACACACGATTATTGTGTTAGTCCGTTCTTGAACCTTAATCGAACCATATTCCCGTTTTCCCTAGCCAACTTTGATTCATTTCCATTTGAACCTTACTTCTTCAACTTCAGGCCAATTTGCAAACTGTTTTAAACTTACCCCAATTTGACGATCGGGAAAACTTTACTACTCAGTTCTTAACTGAGGCGAGTGCGTATCATTTAGTATCAGAGCTGGTTAAATCAAGGTAATAATTGACATTTTTGATATTCTCGGGATTGCAACTAGCAAAAGAAATTCAAAAAAAAGAGGAAAAGAAAATATATTGAAGTGTAAAAATTTAGGAAATAGTTAAAAAAAGAATTACGAAAAATTAAAAAAAGAAAAGAAAAGTGAAGTTCAGTTACATCAATTCTTCTGCCCGAAATCTTTTCAATCTATTCTCATACCAAACGACTACACTTAAACTCTTTCATTTTGTTTGTTAGCCTACCCATTGTCCCAACATCAATCCCTTACCCAAACCAACATCACTTTTGCAATCCGACTCACAACGGGAGTTGATTGTCTAAGTAGTCCTTGGAGAACTTCGAGAGGCGAACTTGAGCGAGAAAATGCAAGAGTACAGTGAGACTGTAACACCCCTAACCCGAGTTTGACGTTGATGCTGGGTGCGAGGCATTACCGTTCACAAATCACATACGCACGTACAAGTTGGATCATACGAGCCCGTTAAAAAATAAAATGTTTTTCAAATTTTTCTAAAATTTCTTATCATGGGCCTACAAGGTCCAAAACATCTTTTAGAAACCACTCGGGACCAACTAGGGTCCTTTAACCAACACTAGGAAAATGACCTTTGAAACAAGGCACATGCTTGTGTGGATGGGCAACACGCCCGTGTGGAACTTGAACATGGTTGTGCTGATGGCCCGGTGGCACACACGGACTAAGCACCTAGGGACATACCCGTGTCCTTTCCTCGTGTAGAGTTATTTTTCAATTCGAACCTATAAGGGTTTTCACACGGCCTGGCACACGCCTGTGTCCATGGCCCGTGTGCCACACACGGCCTCGACACGTCCGTGTCTCAGCCCGTGTTCAAAATCCTTGACATTTTGTTTCTGACATCAGCAATCCTTAAGGGTCACACGGCCAAGGGACACGCCCGTGTGCTAGGCCTTGCCCTTCACACGGTTGAGACACACGGCCATGTCTCTGCCCATGTGTTTACTACCATGCATACTGACTTGTAAATTTAATGTGCAGGGGACACACGGCCAGACAACACTTCCATGGGGCTGGCCGTGTGTCACACACGGCCTAGACACACACCCGTGTGTCTACCCGTGTGGAAAAAATAAGGCTATTTACCAAGCCTTTTTGCCACCCTTATTTGCATCAACCTACATAACATCTAACGTGACAAATCCACACAATAGCACAAAGTCTAATCAGCCATACAAGGCATTAACTCATTCATGAAAATATCATCATCATTTGCATATATCAATAATGAATATTAGCCATTATCTAAGGCTTTATACAAAACCAAGGGATTCATCCCAAGCTATCACCTTGGCTAAATTAACATTGACACAAAACTCAAATGTCTAAGCCCTATACTTGCCATACTCAAAATAATAAAACCAACTATACCAAGTGCTTCAGTTGATAGTGTGATCGAGCCTCCGACGTTCGATGATCCTCAAGCTAACTAGGCGGCACGATAAGAAAATGGGAAGGAGAGGGAGTAAGCATATAGCTTATTAAGTTGCATGCAAATAAATATAACAACAACTTTACCATTCATCATCATTCTCATAATACAATAGTAGGCATAAGCACAACTTACTCATTACTATCCAATACAATTCACATAGTATATATTGAGCTCACATCTCATACATTTCAAATAGGTACCTGTACCACTCAAAACATGCTTATACTTTTCTTATTTCACTTAAACTGTAATTCTCACCGTTGAACCATTTGGAATGCTATCAGATATTCACTAAGCCTCAAAAATAAGGTATAATGCCAATGCCATGTCCCAAACATGGTCTTACACTGGCTCATCCATCAAGTCGATGCCATGTCCTAGACATGGTCTTACACTGACTATCGAAACCGAGGTTGACGCCATGTCCCAGACATGGTCTTACATTATCTCTCACATATTTGGGTCGATGCCATGTCCCAGACATGGTCTTACACTGACACCTCTATACGTGCTGATGCCATATTCTAGACATGGTCTTACACTGATACATCTCGTAGTCGATGCATGTCCCAGACATGTCTTACATTAGCTTTCGTCTTAATGCTGAAGCCATGTCCTAGACATGGTCTTACACTGGCTCTCATAATGTGGCCGATGCATATCCCAGACATGTCTTACACTAGCACACAAATAACCCGAATGTCATGGCATAAATTTTCGATTTATTTCCTGTAGTTCAAACGGAGTTCTACTATCTCAATTATCATCATTTCCACAATCAAGCAACTTATGCTATATCAATTCAAACACATATAATACAATGTAGTTGCATTATTTACATACAACTTACCTCGGTATACAAAATGTAGGTGACGAGTTCAGCTTAGTGCACTAACTTTGCATTTCCCTAGTTTAGGCTCAGATTTTGTAATTCTTGATCTAAAATGATAGAAATTCATTCATTTCATTAGCATATTAATCTAGAAAGTCGAAGATTCATAATTAGACAAAATGACTATTTTGCCCCTAGACTTTCACAAAATGACCATTTTACCCCTAGGCCCGAAAATTGATTTTTATCGTATTTTCTCACTAACCAAGTCTAGCCGAATACTTTTTTATACTAGAAGAAGCCCAAAATTCTCATTATTACACACATGTAACATCTATTTCACAACTTATGCAAAATGGTTCCTAGTTAGGGTTTCCATGAAAACTACTTCACAAAAGTTGTTTATTTCACAACCATAACTCATATTCTTCCATAAAATTTCAAAAATCAACATGCCTACTATCATGGAAAAGCCCTAGGCTTTTAACCATTTTGCAAAATAGTCCCCTTTTTAGAAAGTTCAAGCTACAAGGATTTCAAAAGTACAAAAATATTCAAGAAAAGCCTCAAAATCACTTACTTGCAAAGGCTTTAAGTTGTTGAAATTTTTCGAGCTTCCATGGCCATTTTCTTGGAGGAAAATCAGTGGAGAAGAAGGAGCAAAATAGAAAAAAGATGATAGCCTTTTTCTTATGTTTTATTTTATTCAATTTAGGCCACCTAACTTTGACTTTCTCATCCCTTTTGTCCCTATGCCCGACCACCTCTATTTTAAGGGTCTACTTGCCCTTTAAAGACCCCCAATTTTGGCTCTCTAACTATTTGACACCTTAGCTATCATAATAGGACTTTTGCACTTTATGCGATTTAGTCATTTTTCACAATTAAGCATGCAATCGCTAAAATTAATCCACCAAAATTTTCATGCACTCATATAATCATGCCACAACACATAAAATAATTTCAAAATAATTTCTCTGACTCTGGATTTTTGGTCTCGAAACCACTATTCTAACTAGGCCCAAAATCGGGCTGTTACAGAGACTATCCGAGATAACAAAATCCAAATTGTGTGAACTTTTCTTTTTAAGAGAAGTGTGAGGATTTGTTGAGTGATTAAAATTCCATGTCTAGAAGTCCGGAAAGGAATCAAATGAATAGATGTGGATTGCGACCCGTTCATAATGTTGCTGGTGGAGGAGTTCCTGACTTGACTTTACAAGCCCTCATGCGTGAAATGGAGAGGCTTTTCGATCGAAAGCTTGAGCCCATCGAGGATCAACTATTTTGAGTCGAGGCACCAGAACAATGTGAAAGAACCCTCGAGGTTGCAAGGCAAGGACATGGGCAACCTAATCAAAATCGGGAGGAGCTTTATGAGTCAAGTGATCAAGAAAGCGACCACTCATCTGCTCGGAATGTGCAGAATCAAGGTCAATGAAACCAGGGTCATCGAGAAAGAGATCAACCTGACGACAACCTCAAGAACATTAAAATGTCTATACTGCCATTCCAAAGAAAAAATGATCCGGAAGCATGTTTGGAGTGGGAGAAGAAAATAGAGCTTGTCTTTGGGTGCCATAACTACTCGGAGAGCAAAAAGGTAAAGCTCAAGGCCATATAATTTTCCAATTATGCAATCGTATGGTGGGATCAACTCATGACGAGCCGAAAGAGGAACGAAGAAAGGCCTATTTCAACTTGGGCTGAAATGAAGGCTGTCATGCAGAAACGCTTCGTTCCCTCGTACTATCAGCGAGATTTGTACCAACGGCTACAAAATCTCACTCAAGGAAATCGAAGTGTCAAAGATTATTACAAAGATATGGAGGTTGTTATGATACAAGCTAATGTAAAGGAAGATCATGAAGCGACGATGGCGAGATTTCTAGCGAGCTTGAATCGAGACATCACTAATATAGTGGAACTTCAGCACTATGTTGAAGTGATGGACATGGTCCACATGGCCATAAAAGTCGAGAAACAATTGAAGTGGAAAGGAGCCAATCGAACCTATCCATCCTCTTCTGCTAACAAGTGGAGTCAAGGGCCTAGCAAAGCTCCTATTCATTCCAAGGAACCTGTCATAGCCACTAAATCCAATCAACTAAATGGCAAGGCAAGTAAGAACAAGAACGAACCTGCTTCCAATCGTTCTTGAGATATTAAGTGTTTCAAGTGTCAAGGGAGGGGACATATTGCTAGTCAATGTTCCAATCATCGGTGATGGTGGTTCAAACAAATGGTGAAATTGAGTTTGAAGATGAAAAGGAAAAAGAACTTGAAACCCTCATCGACGAAGAAAAAGAACTTGAGATGCCCGTCAAAGGAGAAATACTCGCTGTAAAATGAAGTTTAAACATCCAAGGAGTCAAAGATAAACAACAATGAGAAAACATTTTTCACACTCGTTTCCATGTTCAAGGCAAAGTGTGCAGCTTAATAATCGACGAAGGGAGTTGCACCAACGTCATGAGTGCCATACTCATTGAAAGACTCGTCCTAGCCATGACGAAGCATCAAATCCTTACAAATTGCAATGGTTAAATAATGGTGGCGAACTAAAAGTAACCAAGCAAACGAATGTGACATTTTTGATAGGCAAGTACCAAGATATGGTGATTTGCGATGTTGTGTTGATGCAAGCGGGACACCTTCTACTAGGTTGTCCTTGGCAATTCGACTGTCAAGTTGTCCGTGAAGGTTACACGAATAGATACTCATTCAAGCGTCTCAGAAGAAACGTCACTTTAGCCCTTCTTACACCGAAGCAAGTCTATGAAGACTAGCTCAAGATGAAGCAATCTATAGAAAAGTCAAAAGAAAAAGAGTAAGAATAAAAGAATAAAAAAGAAAAAGAAAAAAAGTGGACAAAAATAGGGAAAAGTGAGAAAAGTGATTTAAAAATGCGAGTGATAAAAGAAAAAGAGAACGAGAGTGAGAATGAAAAACGAGTATCTTTGCAAGGAAGCGATAAATCCGGAAGTTATTTTTAGTTAGACAACCCATTCTTGTACTTATGTACAAAGAATGTCTTTTGGATACTAGCAAAATTGAAAACTCTTTGCCATCTCCTATAGTATCTTTGTTATAGGAATTTGAAGATATATTCCTGGAGGAAGTGCCGAGCGGTTTGCCTCCCATACGAGGCATCGAGCACCAAATCGACTTTGTGCCTGGTGCAGTTATTCTGAATCAACCAGCTTATCAGAGTAACCCTGAAGAATGGGAGGAGTTACAAAAACAAGTAGTCGATTTAATGGAAAAAGGCTACATCCAAGAAAGTCTAAGTCCATGTGCGGTTCCTGTCTTGCTCGTACCTAAAAAGGACGATTCGTGGCGAATGTGCATTGACTGTTAAGCCATCAATAAGATCATCGTCAAATATAGACATCCCATTCCTCGCCTCGATGACATGCTCGACGAACTCAGCAGAGCCCAATTCTTTTCAAAGATTGACTTAAAGAGTGGCTAACACCAAATTCGTATGCGGGAGGAAGATAAATAGAAGACCTCATTCAAGACTAAGTGTGGTTTGTACGAATGGTTGGTAATGCCATTTGGTCTTACGAACACACCTAGCACTTTTATGCATTTAATGAATCATGTATTGCATGCATTTAATGGAAAATTCTGTGTGGTCTACTTTGATGATATTTTGATCTATAGCAAGTCATTGGAAGATCATGTCCAGCATTTGCGAGCGGTGCTAGAAGTTTTGTGAAAGGAGGTACTTTATGCTAACTTTAAAAAATGTTCTTTTTGTATTGATAAGGTTGTGTTTCTAGGTTTTCTGCTAAGCTCGTGGTTTAGAAGTTGACCAAGAGAAGGTCAAAGCGATCAATGATTGGCCGTACCCACCGAACATCAGTCAAGTGCAGAGTTTTCACAGGTTGGCAAGTTTTTATCGAAGGTTTGTGCCTAATTTTAGTACTTTAGCTGCCCCCTTGATAGGTATTATCAAGAAAAAGTCACCCTTTAATTGGAATGATGATCAAGAAAATGCATTTAATAAGATCAATGAATGTCTAACTAATGCTCCGTTATTATCTTTACTTGATTTTAACAAGACATTCGAGGTTGAGTGCGATGCCTTAGGAATTGGCATTGGAGCTATTTTGACACAAGATGGACAGCCTGTATCATATTTTAGTGAGGAACTCAACAGGGCCATGTTGAATTATCCAACATACGTCAAGGAAATGTATGCCTTGATTCGGGCCTTAGAAACTTGGCAACATTATCTCTGGCAGAAGGAATTTGTCATTCATACGAATCATGAGGCCTTGAAGCACATTCGAGGACAAACAAAGCTAAAAAAGCCCCATGCCAAGTGGGTGGAATATTTGGAGTCATTTCTTTACGTGATAAAATATAAGAAAGGTAAAGAAAACATTGTTGCCGATGCATTATCACAAAGGTATGCACTTGTTAATCAATTGGATTCTAAATTGCTTGGTTTTAAATTTCTGAAAGATCTTTATCAAACTGATATTGATTTTGGTAAGGCATATAAGTGTTGTATGCAAGGAGCTTATGAAAAGTATTATCAGCGTGAAGGCTATCTATTTCGTGAAGGTAAGCTTTGTATACCCAAAAGGTCCGTAAGAGATGTACTTGTTAATGAAGCCCAAAGCATAGGACTTATGGGCCAGTTTGGAGTTGCTAAAACATTGGCCATATTAGAAGAACACTTTTATTGGCCAAGGATGAAGCGCGACGTGATGAAGAAGTGCGATCGATGTATTGCTTATAAGAAAGCAAAGTCGTGAGTCAAATTACATGGTCTGTATACACCGTTGCCTATACTGGATGCACCATGGATAGATATTTCTATGGACTTTATTCTAAGCCTTCCTAGAACCAAACATGGAAAAGATTCGATATTTGTGGTTGTAGACCGTTTTTCAAAAATGGCTCATTTTATACCTTGTCAAAAGACTGATGATGCTACTAACATTGCCAATTTGTTTACCTCGCACTATCATCTCCGATCGAGATACAAAATTTCTTAGCCATTTTTGGAGGACGTTGTGGGGCAAGTTAGTCACCAAATTACTGTTTTCGACAATGTGCCACCCCTAAATTGATGGCAAAACAGAGGTAGTTAACCGAGTCCTGTCGACTTTATTTCGTGCCATTATTCGGAAGAATTTGAAGTCATGGGAGGAATGTTTGCCACATGTGGAGTTCACCTACAACCAGACGGTTCATTTAGCCACAAAGCATTCTCCTTTTGAGGTAGTATATGGTTTCAACCCTTTAACTCCTCTTGATTTAGTTCCTTTGCCCTCTAACCAGCTAGTGCACATAGATGGCAAAAGAAAAGTATATTTTGTTAGATAACTTCACAAGAAAGTCAAAGACAATATCAAGAGGAGAATAGACAATATGTTTGAGGAGTGAACAAGAGGTGCAAATGAGTCGTGTTCGAACCCGGAGATTGGGTTTGGATCCATATGCACAAAGAAAGGTTTCCCGAGCAACGAAGGTCAAAACTCATACCAAGGGGTGACTGTCCAAGTGTTGGAGCAGATCAATGATAACGTCTACAAATTGGATTTACCCGGTGAGTATGGAGTTAGCGCTAGTTTTAACATTGCTGATCTTTCCCCTTTTGACCAACCACCCGAGCTCGAGCAAAGAGGTTCCAAGAGAATATTTCAAGCTACATAGATCGAGCTTGGAAAAAAGGAGTGTTTGATCAACAAGTGACCAACTCAACAAGCTCATTTTGCAATGTTCTACAAGCTGACTTAGTTCGTTTCAGCACTAAGGAGCTCAATTCGACACAAAGCTAGCTCATTGAGCTGATGTCAATTTATTTTACTTAATGCATTTATGTTGCTGGAATAAATTTAATTAGTTGTGTTAGTTAATTAGTTAAATTTTATCTCAAATAATGAATTAATTTAATGTGTCTTGAATCTGGACATTTTAATTTGAAGTATTAAATATGTCTTATATTAATATAATTTTAATGTGTCTAGTTTAGAACATAATTTTAATGTGTCTAGTTTAGGACATAATTTTAATGTGTCTAGTGTAGGAAAAATTTATTAGCTGCTGCTAATTAATTTATCTTAGCCAAATTAATGGTGTCTTAATTTAATTAATTTGCTGCCATTTAAATTGTCTAGGAACATGCATGGGATAGCATGGATTTGGAAGGCAACAAATGCACCCCTTCATGGACACCAAGGGCCAAAGATGGTGTTGTTTTCTCTCCTTAATGATGGCCGGCCAAATCTCCCAAGCAGCATCTTTTTTGTTCACATTTGCTGAAAGTTCTATTTGCAGTTGTGGCGAATCGGTTCCATGTTTTCACACTTAAAGTGCTGTTGGAGTGCACAAAAAATACTCATTAAAGCCAAGTCCTTTTAGCTCACCCAAGCAGCACATTTAAGGAGCATTCAAGCTGATTTTAATGACCTTGGTCGAACATGGACATCATCATTCAGCTTCCCCACCAACTCCATCAATGCTCAGCTGAACAATCATCATCTAGAAGGTGTCCATTTATGTTTTCCAAGCTAGGAAGATTCTAGGGATGTCTAAGAAGCTACAAGGAAACTTTCAGCCCCTTTCTAGGTTAATTTAGCCATCCATTCAGCATCCCAAATAGCCATTCGACTACCCATTGTTTAGGCTATAAATATGAGATGTTTTCCCCTTATAAAAGGTTAATGAACATTTTATACTTTGAATTATATTGTGACTTTGTTCAACTCCCATTCTTCTCCAAAGACTGACTTGACTTATCAAGCAACCATTGTGGCATCAATCCGTCATTATTTTCGAACTTATCACTTTATTCCAAAGTATGGCGTTCACTATATAGAAGGTTCCTATCTCGCATAGATAGAGGTCTCGGTCATTGTCCTATTCACCTATCTTTCCATTTCCATTATTTTCTTTCCTAAGTGTTCTTAGAAGTTTTGGATTAACACACGATTATTGTGTTAGTCCATTCTTGAACCTTAGTTGAACCATATTCCTGTTTTCCCTAGCCAATTTTGGTTCATTTCCGTTTGAACCTTACTTCTTCAACTTCTAGACAATTTGCAAACCGTTTTAAGCTTAATCCAATTTAACGATCAGGCAAACTTTACGACTCAATTCTTAATTGAGGCGAGTACGTATCAGCCATGCAGTTCTAGTCTTACTAAATCAAGTGACCTAGGATATTACTCCCATTATGTAGGAGGGACAAATTCTATATTGATGAACCATATCCCACTACATAGACTATGGTATATCTAGCATCAGCCTTTATAGAACAACCGGTTATAGTGGACGTTTGACTGTATCAAAATATATGACTCACGATGTTAGGATAATGATGATCTCAAGTCTGAGAAATGTATACATAGTAATCACTATGAGTAATGTTGTGACTATTACGTAATAATCCAAGAAACATACTCATAGTGGGTTAGTGCAATATGTTGTTCTCTAAAACACATACTTATGTATTGATTTTGACATTCATGCCATTGACAACACTTTGTCATCAATTAACTACACGTTAGTCGTAATGCATTATTGTTGTCCAAGCCCACAATAATACCTGACTAAAGACCTTTTAAGAATAATCATATTATTCTCAGGACATTATTATAAAACAATTTATTTATATAAACAAAATAAACTGAAATAATAATGGCTATATATTAATAAACAAGGTAAAATAAGTATGTTATTACAATCATCTCATGATTTGTCTTTAGGCATACTCTAACAGTTACAATGGAATAGATGAGTACTCCGAGGATCATACCCAAAGGAGGCTAATACTAGATCAATTTCAACCTAAACACCAAAAGATCTAATTAGTACTTGAAATAGGTTAAATTACCAAAATATAGATAATAGGGATGTTTAGGGTTTTTTTTATAATAATATTAATAACAAGTAAATAAGTACTGAGAAATTAAAAAGTGAAATTGATCAAATCTGATTATGGCTTATTAACTCGCTTCGGTAATCTTCATCAACTATCACTTCTGGTTCCTTGTTAATCAACTAATCGTTATCCTTGCATGATCTTCTGATACGTCCACTAGGATAACGAGTCAGCAAGGACTACTTATCCTCTAACCTCATAGTCCAGATAGGTTCGGGGTTAAGAAGTTCACAGATAGGCCATACCAATTTTGGGTTAATTCCCACCTTGATAGCTTTCTAGGGTCGTCAAGCCTAGGGTTTAGGTTCTTACTTTCCCAAATAGCTGATCCATTAAGTAACCTTACAAAATAATTAATAGATCATACCTCCACTCGCTAATCCCCTATAAAGGGATTAGGTCCTAATGGTTTTCCTAAACAATATAAAATCGATATAAAGCATAAACATGATAATTGAATCAAAAGTATAAAGTTTAAGAAAAGGCCTGATTTGTATTAAGAACAAGAGTGAATCCACAAAGTTCGATCACATCCACAAACCAGATTTCCCGATATAAAATAAAAAAACTAAAATAAATCAAAAACTTAAGAAAAGAGAAAAAACATTAAACTAAAATTAAAAGAGAGATTCTAAGGTAAGTAGTTGGTGTCCATAACATGTGTCAAATGAGCCTATTTATAGACTTGAGGTGGTCGTCATCCTTAACCCTAGGTTAGCTGATGTCCTCGAGCTTTAAGTTTGATTGTACGGACTAAAATGCCCCCTGGTTCATATTAATTCCTATCTAGAGTCGATGTCGTGACACATCAGGACTTATGTCGCAATATAAAAGTTAGTATGCTCTTCTTTAGGATGTCTTTAGCAGTAAGTTGGGAAACCCTTAGGTTGTGTCATGACATTGAAGGTAGTCTCGGAATTCCTCGATTCTGCTCCCTATGTTGCGACATTGAATCCTCTATGTTGTGACATAGCGACCATTATCCATTTAGCATGCCTTCTAATGGTCTCCTATACATTCACAACGTTCATTAGCTCACCCTTAGGCCTCATTTAGCCCTTAAGGTCAATAAAAGACTTAATTTGCATACTTTGTTGAATTTAATTAAAATTACTAAAACATAATTAAAACCTAATGATAATGTATATTTTGAAGCTCCTAGACTACGAAAATTAGTTTAATCTACTACACCAAATTACGACAGATCAGTCGTTCCTTCATAGTGCACCACAAGGGCTTATCTTTCAAATTATTGCCACAAAGGTTACCATTGCAAGATTCACCACAGAGGCTATCCCTTTATAATTCGCCACAAAGGCTTTTCTTTTATATTTCACCATAAAAGTTTTTCTTTCATGGTTTGTCACAAAGGCCTTTGTTTTATGTTTTTCCACAAAGGCTATCATTGCAAGGTTCCCCATAGAGGCTATCCCTTCATAATTTGTCATAAAGGCTTTTATTTCTTTTTAAAGTATGCTAGTACTAAATCAATTCAAAGAATCTGTTAGTAGTTGAAGAAATTGTTAGTAGCTGTTAGTGATTTGTTAGTAGTCAGTTACTAGGAGTTGTTCTACTGGAAATGTGTGTAAATACATGTATTCAACTTTGAAATAAGTTAAGCATTGATTCATAAAAAGTTCAAGTATCAATTATTCTAGTTTACTGCCTATTCATTCTAGTTTTACTTTTAATCTGGGATTCTTTCATGGTATCATTTGATAAGTTCCTGGGTGTCTGAGTTGTGTACAGTAATGATATCTAATGTACCTATCAATGAGGTCACTTTGACGACCTCAGTTTCCCTCACTCGGCTCAGCCATGTCTTTCGGATGAAGAGAACTTTTACAAAATGGTGCAGTCATTTCCCAAACATGACACAGTTAAGCTCAAATCTGAAATGTTTGTGTAATGATAGTATCAATTCAAGCTACTAATTGATGCGTATAGGCTTATCAGATTTGTTGATGGTTCATTGGTGGCACCGACGCATTTCATTTCAGATGTTGAAGGGAGGTTATGTCCTAATACAACTTATTCTTCTTTTGTTAAACAAAATAAACTCCTTGCCTCTTGGTTGATTTTCGCCATTAGTGGAGAACAATTACCAATGTTTACAAGGGCCATCACCGCCCATTAAATATGGAGTAAGGCATCTCAACTTTTTGCGTCGAAGTCCGATCTGAAGGTGGCGCGTCTGAAGCACAATCTCCATTCCATGAAGAGGGGAAATCTATCGATAGCAGAGTATTTGGCTCAAATCAAGCGGTTGTGTGATCTTTTGTTAGCCTCCGGTCACACTCTTTCAGAGAAGGAGCAGGTTCATGTTGTTCTTGTTGGCTTGTCGATCGAGTTCGAGTCAATGATTACAATGGCCACCTTCTCTTTGGTGCCATTGTCAATGGAGCGTTTGGTGGAGATGTTGCTTGAGTGCGAGAATTGTCAAAGGCGATTTGTGGTTGAGACTTCGATTCATGCCAATCTTGTTTAGAGATCGTCAAAGGATCCAGATCTAGGATCTCCACAGGTGTCATTTCAATGAGGAGGTAGGTTCATTGTGCGAGATTGTGGCTAGAGTTCGCAGGGGGCATTTAATGCCAAATTTGCAGCTGTTTTAGCCACCTAGTGCAATGGTGCTACTATCGTTATGACCGATCGTATGATAATGCACAAGTGTCATCATTGCCTCAACCTTTGTTCAATGATGCTACATTGTTCTCTCATTTGACTACTGCTACAAGAAACGTTAGCAATTTTGGGTATGGTAATGCTAACCCTAAAAAAATGTAGGCTAATCAATCCTTGTCTAATGATAGGTGGGCTAAATTCATATGGGTCTAATGAGAACATTGGGCATGTTACTCTATTTCCTAGCAATGTGGAGTTTAGGCCTGCAAGCTTTGGATACTATGGTCACAAGGAAAATGGGCCATTAGAAATGATTGAGCCATCTTTACACAAGGGAATAAGGTAATATGCTATGCCACAGTCGTATGGTCACATGGAACATGGGCCACATATGGTAATGGAGCGTGTCGCCCTTGGTCTACATAGCCTAGAGTAAGATGTTTTCAAGGGTCGAACCATGATGCTGGTGTTGGACCCTTCATTCAAGGACCTCTCATGGAGTGTATTGGTATTCCACGAATTCCTGATATGTCTGGGTTTGAATATTTGAATAGTAATGGGTCTGAAGCTAGTGTTGGGTCAAATTTTTGCGTCAACACAATTAATATTGAAGAGCCATATATCCTTAAACCCGTGAAAAATAATAATAACACTTCATGGTACCATGACTTGGGAGCCACTCATCATGTTGTAAAAAGGCACCCCTAATGAATACCTCTACGTTGTATCCAGGTAAGATCCTGCTCTTGATGGGGGATGGTGCACATGCTAAAATTGAGTATGTGGGTAATTCTACTCTAACTATCGAAAATAAATTGCTACATTTGTCGAATGTTTTACACGTACCAAATAGTCGTAAGAATTTGTTGTCCGTATCTCAATTTTCCCATGACAACAATGTGTTCTTTGAATTTCACCGATTTCATTATATGGTTAAGGATATCTAGACTCAGGATGTGCTTTTGCGGGGCTACACTCATGAGGGCTTGTATAGATTTTCACCAGTTGTCAATAGGGTCACTCCTAGTGTCACTATGACCACTCTGAGTACTGAATTGGGACTAAATCAATTGGAAGCTAGTATGTTTGACCTACAACATCATCGTCTAAGTCACCCTTCAAGCAATGTTGTGCAATCTATTTTAAAGTCTTGTAATTTTTGTAAGTAAGAATAAATGTGAATCATATATGTATTGCATGTCAAAGAGGTGAATCTCACAAGTTACCATTTTTAATTTTACGACTGTGTATACATGTCCATTTGAATTGGTTGTATCTAACTTGTGGGGACCTGCAGCTGTTGTGTGTGGTAGTAGTTGGTACTATGTGTCTTTTATTGATATGTTTATTCATTTTACATGGGTTTTTCTCAATCAACGGAAATCGCAAGCTATTACTTGTTTTCTCTAATTTCAGCAAATGGTCAAAACTCAATTCGGGAAAAACATAAAACAAGTTCAAAGTGATTAGGGTGGTGAATATTAATCGTTCACATCAGTTTTGGGTCAACAAGGTATTGTTCACCGCATTACATGTCTACATACATCTGAATAGAATAGAGTTGTAGAAAGGAAGCATCGACATATTGTTGAGGTAAGCCTTATGTTACTCGCTCAAGCAAATTTGCCTAAGCTTTTTTGGGGATATGCGTTTACATTTGTTGTTCACTTAATCATTCGTCTTCCCACTCCAATATTACAAGTCAATCCCCCTACTCGGTTCTTTTTGGTAAAACTCCGTTGTATGATTATTTACGGGTTTTTGGGTGTTGTTGTTATCCATGTCTCTGTCCATTTAATACTTGTAAGTTGGAATTTTGGTCCTAACAGTGCACATTTCTGGGCTATAGCACCCAACAGAAAGGATATCAATGTCTTACATCTAATGGACGAATAATCATATCTCGACATGCTGTGTTTGATGAGCTTCGATTTTTATATCCAAAGAGAAGCTCGTCCAATGATTCTACCTCAAATTCGATTACTACTTATGTACATGTCTTGCACACTCATTCTAGTAGTAACATGTCTATCGCCTGTGTAGCTGAGCCATAGGATGCATCGGTGATTCCTTCTAGGTCTCCACACATAAACAATGCTATAAATAGCTTAGAGCATGATAATATTGTTTCGTCTTCAACACCGGTTGTAATATCCCGAATTAGGGCCTAATCAGAATAGTGGTTTTGAGACCATAAATTTGAGATAGAAATAATTATTTTATTATCATTTTAAGGTCTATGGCATGATTTTGTGAAAATTTTGTTTAGAAATTTTATCGATAGAGGGTCCAATTTGATATTTAGGACTAAATTACAAAAGTTGTAAATGTGTGTTCTAGTTCACAAAGGTACTAAGTACTTGTGAGTAATGGGTTTTTTAAGTGGAGGTCCTTGGACAGTAATTAGACAATTATACTAGTTTGGACAAAAATACCTAAAGGAAGATAAAACACCATAGTTTTTAATTAAGGGCATTTTGGTCATTTAGTTATTAAAATGAATTAAAAACAAAATTAGAAGCCAATTTTTGTCCATCTTCAACCCCTTGGCCGAATTTCACATGAGGAAGACATAGCTAGGGTTTTTCAAGCTTCCAAGCTCGATTGTAAGTCCATTTTAGCCCCGTTTTTAATGTTTTTTACGTTTTTGGAGCCCTAGTAACTTGATTAAGCTTATTCTAGCAATAATTTAACCTAGGGTTTATATTTGGAAAAATACCCCTAGGTGAAATATGTTTATTTTGATGTTTTATGGTAGAATATGAAGCTTGAAATTGTGTTAAACAACTTTTGCTAAGCGATTTTACGTGAAAACGAGTAAAACAACATAATCGGTAAAAATACCTAATGTTCATAAGTACATGTTAGAGTGAGAATTTGATGTTTCCATAGAAGGGAAAAATGATCAGCATGTCATGAAACATAAGAAAATAGGATGAAGTTTAATTTTTTAGCCTTGGGGAAAAAGTATAAATATGTAAAAGTTTAGGGGTAAAAATTTAATTTTGCCAAAGTTTGAGTCAAGGACTATTTTAAAAGCATGAGTATTAAATAAGCTAAATTTGTTATTTTAGATCAAGAGAAACAAGATTCGAGTCGTGATCGAGGGAAAAATAAAGTTTACGAGGAATAAGCTCGATTTCCAACATTTTGTACCAAGATAAGTACAGGTGTAAATGTAGTAACATAATTGTCATTTTAAGTAATTTAATGTTATTTATATGACATGATGATTATTATCATGAAATATTATGCTTTGTAGATTATTTTTTAGTAATATGCAAATTATGTGAGCTACTTGATAAATATGAAATGCTACCAAGTATCGGTTCCGACATTCCGTGGAAGATGGCAAAGATGTGTGATTGAGGAAAATCCCATTTGAACCTTGGGAATAGATTAGGATACAAGTGACATGTCACTAGGATATTTGAGTCCCAAGCTCGTTGAGTTGAGTCCGAGTTCGTGAGATTTAACTAGGCATCCGAACTCGTTGAGTTGAGTCCGAGTTCGCTTATGGGCGGGTTACATGGTAGCTTGGCTACATAATTTCCACAAGCTATTGAGTTTGTCTAGCTGCGGGTATGGCACTTATGTGAATGTAATCCGTTTATCCAAATTATATTCCGATGTGTTCAACGGGTAAATCTTAAGTGAATAAGGAGAATACTTAAAACGAAGGTGACATGTTGGCAAGTGTGGTGAATGAGAAAATCTGGACAGATATGTGCTTAAACCCTTGGGTTGAGAACTTGGTATGATGAAATCATGGTAAGATAGTAAATGCAAATGTAACATGAATGTCTTGGTGATATTTATGCAAATGATGTTTTATGTTGGATTGCATGATTATGTTACTTGCTATTTACATGTGAACTTAATAAGCATTTATACTTACTCCCTCCTTTCCATTCTTCGTAGTTTTGACAAGCTAGTTCAGAAATTGGGAACGGTTGGAGGCTCGCTCACACTATCCGTGGACCATTTTGGTATAGTGGCTTGTATATTTTGAGTATGGCATGTATAGCATTATAATCGTTTTGTGTATTGATTGTATGATATGGATATTGGGTGGTAAGAAAATTTTTGGTAATGATTAGCCATTGGAATTGCTAATCAAGATCATATTTGGTGTTATGTATACTTAATGTGCTATCTAATCCATGGAAATTCATAAAAGGTGAAATTTGCTATAAAATAGTATCATACAACAGCAATGACATTAGTTTGAAAAATCACTAAAAATAGTATAGATAGAATTAGATAATGAATAAAATATGAAATTGAATCTTATTGAGTCTATTTTCATATGGAGGAAACAGAATAGGTAAATGACTTGTATTTTATGAGAAATTTGAGTTTTGGTGGAATAAGGTCAGAGCGATTTCTGAATCCCCTATTCTAACTTTAGAAATTCACTAAAAATTTTAAAAAAATAATTACGAGTCATACTTTATATGACTAGATTCCTTATTTAGTATAATTTTAATAGAAACAAATGGCATAGTCATCTAAATTCTGTACAGAGGGAAAAGTGATTCATAGTGAACAGAGGTCAGAGTAGTCAAACACTGAAATAGGGGAAAATTTAACTAATAAACTGTACTAATTGACCAAAGAAAAAATTCTGGAAAAACATTAGTAAATAGATATATGAGTCAAGTTTTATGGAAAATTTAAGGATTTTAATTTCAAGTTTCGTAAATCGAGATATGATTTTTTAGTAACTGTGACGTAGATGGGCAGTTAATTATGAAAGGTGAAATAAATTTTTTGAATTTGTCTAAGTGATAATTTAAGCCTGTTAACGCCTCGTGCTCGACTCCGGCGACGGTCTCAGGTAAGGGGGTATTACACCAGTTCTTGCAGTAGCCGAGTCTTTGCCTACACCAGTTTTGTCTACTATGGTAGCAGAGCCTCCTTCTCTACTAGGCAATACACATTCCATGGTAACCGGGTCTAAAGCTGGTGTCTATAAACCTAAGACATTTTTAGTTAAGTTGCAGGATCATGAGCCATATACAATTGATGAAGCGTTTGCATCTTTAGAATGGAAGAAGGCAGATCAAGATGAGTTTGATGCTCTAATTAGTAAACGTACGTGGACGTTAGTTCCCTTACCGCCAGATAGGAAAGCGATAGGATGTAAATGGCTGTTCAAAATTAAAGGAGCCTTGATGTTACTGTAGCGTCAAGGAAGTGGCGGTTAGCTGCAAAAGGATGCTCTGAGGTACCTGGCTATGATTTTCGTGATACATTCAGTCTAGTTATTAGACTAACCACTATCAAGACTATTCTTTCGATTGTTGTGTCGAAGCGTTGGTCTATACGGCATGTTGATGGAAATAATGCCTTTTTGAATGGTGAGATTACTGAAGAGGTTTACATGTAACAACCCCCTAGTTATGTGCAATATGATATGAACGGGCAACCTCTTGTTTATCGACTGACTAAAGCACTATATGGGTTACGACAAGCTCCGAGGGCATGGTTTGATAAACTAAAATCTTATCTTGTTTCTGTCAGTTTTGTTAGGTCCAAATCTGATGCTTCTTTGTTTATAAGCATCACTAATAAAACATGTGTTTATGTGTTAGTCTACATTAATGATATTATCATTACAAGAGACTCTCATCAAGACATTAATATGTTTGTGCAATGACTTAATTCTGAGTTTTCACTCAAAGACATGGGAGAGCTTCATTATTTTTTGGGTGTTGAAGTTACTCGCTTAGCTGATGGGTCGCTTCATTTGTCTCAACGTATCTATATACTTGATTTACTTGATCGTTGTCATATGATGCATGCTAAGGCTGTTCATACTCCTATGCTTAGTTCTTCTTATTTGTCGAAAACTTTGAGCAATCCAGTTGATGATCCTAGTGAGTATTGTAGTCTAGGTAGGGCATTACAATATGTTGTGCTTACTCGACTAGATATTGCGTATGCTGTAAACCATATTTGTTAGGTTATGCACAGTCCAACTAATATTCATCTTGTGGCTCTCAAGTGAATCTTATGTTATTTGAGTGGTACAGTGGATTATGGTTTACTTCTAAAGCCTGCGGATCATTTGTCGTTAGTTGAATATGCAGATGCGAATTAGGGGTACGATTTTGATGATAGGCATTCGACCACCGAGTATTGTGTCTATTTTGGTGACAATCCCGTCTTGTAGTGTTCTAAGAAGCAGCAGGTTATGTCTTGGTCCACTACTGAAGCTGAATATCATGGACTTGCTACTACCACTACAGACGTTATGTGGCTAGTGTCATTGTTACAAGAACTTCATTGTTTTTCTATAGATACACCGATAATCTAGTGTCATAACTCTAGTGCTATCGCTATTTAGCTAATCCAATATTACATTCGATATTTAATAATGTTGAACTTGATCTATTTTTTGTTCATGAAAAAGTTTTTGATGGTTCACTAATTGTTAGAGAGGTTTCGGCTTGTGATCAAGTTATGGACATTCTCACGAAACCACAGTCAACATCACAATTTGGTCGTTGAAACATCCTGACTTAGGGCCTAGTCGGAACAGTGATTTTGAGACCACAAATCCAAAGTAGAAATAATTATTTTATGATTATTATGAGGTCTACGATGTGAATGCATGCTTGTGTGCAAATTTCATAAAGAAATTCTATGTCTAAGATGCCCAATTTATTTTTAGGGACTAAATTGAATAAGTTGCAAAACTTGAGTTCTAGAAACTTTTAGCATGGAATTGAGTTGAATTATTAATTACAGGCCCTTAAATAGTAATTTGACCAACTTCTAGAATTTTGGACAAAAAGGGCATGCATGGATAAAAAATTCAAAGTTTAGTAAAAAGGGCATTTTGGTCATTTGGTTAATTAAAGAATAAAAAGGGAAAAATCAAGAAAAAATGTTGTGCATCTTCTTTAAGGGTGCCAAAAATTTGGGAGTCTCCATAGCTAGGGTTTTCAACATTTCAAGTTTGATTGTAAGTGCTCCCTAACCCTGTTTTTAATGTTCTTTGCATTTTTGAGACCCTTGAAGCTTAATCTATCTATTTATACCCATACTTTGAGTTAGGTTTTATGTTCAAAAACTTACCCATATGTGACATGAAAGTTGTTCGATGGTTAATGGAGGAATATGAAAATTTGATGTTAGATAAACATATTTTGCTAAGTGGTTTTTCATGAAAACACCTAAAAAGGACTTGTTTGTAAAAATGTGTAAAATGAGTAATAGTTATATGAAATAAAAGAAAATGTGGCCTGCTATGAGCTAGTATATGATTTCGTTAGGCTTGGGTAACCAAGAAAAATGCATGCATTTCATATACGAGCTTAGGGACGAAAGTGTAAAAATATGCAAAGTTAGGGGTAAAAAGGTAATTTTTCCATAGAGTAAATTTTTGGGATGAAATTGATGAATGTGATAATTAATAATTTAAATTGCTTATATAGACTCAAGAAGACCAATCCTGGAAGTAGACCGTGGAAAACAAAAGGTTTTGGAATAGTCAGAATTCAAAACCGAAACATCATCCAGGTAAGTTCGTGTAACTTAATTGAATATGTAAATATGTTGATGATAATTGTTGTGTGGAATTGAATGTGTAATGTAAGAATATTGAATTATGTAAAATTATTCATAAGTTAAGAATTGATTGAAAAAGGGATTTTAATCCATTTGAATTTTAGAATTCCGATGGTTAGGTTATTTCTTATATGAAATGGAATCATGCATGCGTTGCAGAAAGGGATTTAGCTCGGACGGGTAATCCCAAAATAAGCCTATCAAATATGTGTTTCAATTAGGATTTAGCCTAGACTAGTAATCCTAATTGACTAGATTTAGCCTGGATTGTTAATCCAGATTTGACTCTATAGGGAACTTTTTGTCACATAAAGGATTTAGCCTGGACTGGTAATCCAACAAAGCCCTTAGAGTAAATGGTACAACTAGAATTTAGCCTGGACTGGTAATTCTGCTGTAGGATATGTGGCTCGAGAGTGTACCAAGAAGGTACTACTGGATAAGAATTGACGGATGAAATATTCATCGGGAATTCAGTAATTCAATGGATAATATATATATAAGACATGAGAAACATGAAATAGAATGTGTACATGATATGATGAGCTCATCTATGCATCTTGTATTATATGAGACTAACTTATTGATTGAGTGCATGTGTTTAGGGAAAATTATTTTTAAATTGATGGATAATATGGCTTATTGAGATTAAGTGTTTATAATGACCGGTAAGTTTACTTCCTGTTATACGAACTTACTAAGCATGTAATGCTTACCCCAATTTACTTCTCCCTACCTTATAGTGGTTGTGGACTCCTGAAGGTTGGAGGACAGTTGGAGCTTTGATCACACTATCAACAATCTCATTTTGGGTATAAAAGAAATATTCATTTTGATATAATGACATGTATAGGGTAACTGTAACATCTTGAACCACGGCCTAGTCAAAACAGTGGTTTTGAGACCACAAATCTGAGATAGATATAATTATTCTATGATTATTATGTGGTTCATGATAAGAATACATGCTTGTGTGAAAATTTCATGAAGAAATTCTATGCATAAAATGTCCAATTGAAATTTATGGACCAAATTGAATAAGACGCAAAACTTGTGTTCTAGAAGCTTTTAGCATGAAATTGCTTTAGATTATAAATTAGATGGTCCTAATTAGAAATTTGACCAATTTCTAAAAGTTTGGACAAAAATTGACATGTGTAGGAAAAATTTGAAAGAAAGGCTTTAAGGGCATTTTGGTCATTTGGTAAATAAAAGAATAAAAGGAGAAAATAAGTCAAAATTGGTGTCCATCTTCCTCCCCCATTTCCAAAAATCTCAAGGAGCCATAGCTAGGGTTTTGTTCATCTTTTCAAGCTCAATAGTAAGTGTTCCCTAGCCTGTTTTTAATGTTTTTTACATTTTTGAAGTCCTCGTAGCTTGATTTACCTATTTCCGCCCTTATTTTGAAGTAGGGTTTATGTATGAAAATTTACCCATGTGTGACATGCATGTATTTTGATGATTTATGAAGGAATATGAGAGTTTAGTGTATGATAAACATCTTTTACAAGATGATTTTTCTTGAAAACCACTAAAAAGAACTAAATTGAAAAAGGTGTAGAATAAGTGATAAAATCTAATTTTTATGAAAATATGGGTTGTTATGAGTATAATGAAATTTTTTCTAGGCTTAGGTAACAAAGAAAATGCATGCATTTCATTTTACGAGTTTAGGGCCTAAATTATAAATAAATAAAAAGTTAGGGTTAAAAGATTAATTCCATTAAAGTATGAATTATGAATCGAGTTGAACAATGTGATTATTAAACAAGTTAAATTTGGCATTATAGATCAAGAAAGACATGATTCGGGTCTTGATTGAGGGAAGAATAAAGTTTTCGACGAATAGGCTCGTTTATCATCATTTTGTACCGAGGTGAGTACATGTGTAAATAATATGAAAATATAGTATGTTTTGATGTGTTGATATTATGTGGAAAATATTTTATTATTATGTATGTTATGCCTAATGATGGTGTTGTAAGTACGAATGATATTGTGGTCGTTATCCACGACATCACGAGCACGTGTAATGGAGACGTTATGTACACGTAAGAAAGAATCCTGTTTGAACCTTAGGAATAGTTTAGGATACAAGTGACATGTCACTAGGAACTTAGAAATCCGGACTCATTGGGTTGGTCTGGGTTCGTGATATTTATGTGGCATCTAAACTTATTGAGTTGGTCTGAGTTCATGAGGGATGCAATACACGTAATTGGGTTTCAGGCGCTGGTCTTGTGCATGTTCTACCGGTGGCCAGGTAGTTCTGAGTGTATCGAATACCTGACAACTTGTGTGAGCAGCCCGTGTAGTTACACCTTGATCGATAGCTTATACAAGCAGGCCCGTGAGTAGCTCCGTTCCGAACGTTACATGTTATGAGGCAGCTTTGGCTACATATGTATATGTGGCACTTATGTGCAAGTCTTTCATGTATCTAGTAGTATTTCGAGTGTTCAACAGGTAATGCAATGGATGAGGTGAAGAAAGTCCCAATGAGGGCATGTTAAAGAAGGTATGATCATACGATATACTACGGTAAGTACAGGTATGTACGATGAACTCATGAGCAATGCCTTGCTAAAGGATGAATTGTGATGAGAAAGTATATATATATATGAACACTTGATAAATAAGTCAAAACACTTGAATGATGAATAATCTTTATGGTTATGTTATTATGCCTTTGCATGATAATTGCTTACTATCATTGCATATTATTTTCATGTGGGGTTACTAGGCTTTAATGCTTACCACCTTTCTTTTTCATCCTTTGTAGTTCCGCCAAGCTAGCTCGAGGATCGGAAACTGTTGGAGTATTTGATCACACTATCAAAAAATATTGCGTATAATGAATTTGATAACCTGAGTATGGCATGTATAGCAGACTTGGTTATTTTGTTATATGTTTCATGCTAATTTGGCCAAGTGTAAAGGCCTCTAATATTGATGATTCATTTTGTAATGGCAATGTGACATGACTTATATTTGATTATTGGGTTGTAATCTAATTATCTATGCATGCATGTACTAATGCCTTGATGCTGTGATATGTTATTGTTTGGTGAATGTATGATGAAGTATGGATTAGATGCTAGAAGATAAGAAATGACTTAGTGGCTTAATTTGATCATGGTCATGAATATGTATTATGGAATTTGGATAACAAAATTGGTTATGCGTGAAATTAGTGTGGAATGCCTCTAAATGGTGTGACTAATTGCATGTGTTTTAGGATGATAATTTGAAGGCATGAAATGTCATGGCATTGGATATTGAAAGTTTAAATATGTTATGTTGCATGCTATGAAACATGTTTGAGTATGTGGATGAGTGAGGGTGGCAATTGACTTAGAAAATAGCCTCTAAATTGTCCACACGGGTAGACACACGGGCATGTGTCTAGGCCGTGTGTGGCACACGGTCTGCCCCCATGGGCGTGTTGCATAGCTGTGTGTCCCCTACACCCTAATTTTACAAGTTAGTATGTCCAGTAGTAAACACACGGGCTAAGACATAGGCGTGTGTCTTGGCCGTGTGAGAAACACGGCCTACCCATACGGGCGTGTGCTCTGGTCGTGTGAAGTCTGCACCATTTTATGAAAAATTCATTTATTTTTAATGTACCACACAGTCTGGTCACATGGGCGTGTGATACGGCCCTGTGACCTTATTTTGATGATGACGTCATAGTCAGAGAGGTACACGGGTTGAGGACACGGGGATGTCCCAACCCACACGAGCGTGTGTGACCACACGGCCTACCCCCACGGGTGTGTGACTCTCCAAAACAAGAAAATTGATAAGTTGCCTAAAGTTTTTCGAAAGTTCTCGGTTTAGCCTCGAATTATCCCCGATGTATGTTTTGGGCCTCGTAGGCCCATGAAAGGGACATTATGCATGTGTTTGAATGATTTTGATATGAATGAAATTTTATAGTCTGGTTTTTACATATTGTGTATGATTAAGTCTGGTAATGCCTCGTGCCCTATTCTGACGTTGGAAATGGGTAAGAGGTGTTACAGTAACTTATCTTTTGTCATATGTGTCATTTAATTTGGCCAAGTGTGATGGCTTTTGATGATTGATAATTCATTTTGTATATAGCCATGTGATATGGCTAATATGTGATTATTGGGTTGTAACTCTAATTAATTATGCATATATGAATTGAGTTACACTCATGTTATGCATGATGGTTACTTATGTTGACTAGAGTGATGAATATCATTCATGTTTAGAGAAAGAATTATAATCAATAGGTGTGGCCACAATTTTGATAAAATGGTATAAATGAGAAGTAGGTTATTGCTAATGATTTGTTATGGAATTTGTGTAGAATGACTTAAATCACTTACTAAACTGAATATATGCTAAGTGAACTCTATATAGTCATATATTAACTACATTTTGAGCAAAAAACAAGTCATGTTGTAAGCTTTTGAAACTATGATTGATAATGCTCAAATGAGGGTGGCAATTGGCTTGGAAAATAGCCATAAATTGTCCACACGGGTAGACACACGGGCATATGTCTAGGCCATGTGCTACACACGATCTACCCCATGGGCGTGTTGTTCAGCAGTGTGTCCCCTGTACCCTAGTTTTACAAGTCAGAATGCCAGTAGTAAACACATAGGCTAAGACATAAGCGTGTGTCTTGGCCATATGAGAGACACGGCCTACCCATATGGGCGTGTACTCTGGTTGTGTGAAGTCTGCACCATTTTATGAAAAATCATTTAATTTTTAATTGACCACATGGTCTGGCCACACAGGCGTGTGATACGGCCGTGTGACCTTGCTTTAGTGCTGACGTATAAACAGAGAGTTACACCGCCTGAGGACACGGGCATGTCCCCTTCATCACATGGGGGTGTGACATTATTTTGATGAAAAATTTTCCTAAGTTTTCCAAAGATTCCGACTTAGTCTTGAACCATCCCCAATGCATGTTTTGGGCCTCGTAGGCCCATATAAGGGACAATATGTATATGTACGAATAGTTTTAAATTGGATGAAATTTTAAATCCCGTTTTTACATGAGTATTAATGTAAATGTTCGGTATTGCCTCGTGTCTTGTCCTAGCCTTGGATATGGATAAGGGATGTTACAGTCGTCTTCGATAGCTTCTTCGGGTTTCGAAAGTTGAGAAGTTAGGTGAATGTTAAAGTATTCTAGTACTAAATCAGTTCAAAGAATCTGTTTGTAGCTATTAGTGATTTGTTAGTAGTCAATTAATAGCAGTTGTTCTATTGAAAATGTGTATAAATACATTTATTCAGCTTTGAAATGAGTTAAGCATTAATTTATTGAAAGTTAAAGTATCAATTTGTAACACCCCTCACCCATATTCATTACCAAGCATGCCAAGATAAGCTAAGTCACATGGTTATACACATAACTAACCATTCATCATTTACAAGCCAAATCAAATGGCTAAATTCATTACTAACAAATATACCAAAATGACCACAATTCTTATACATGCCATATAACCAAATACATAAGTTCAAAAGTACCAAAGTGATAGCTTGATAGCGTGATGAGATCTCTGACGACTCCCAAATTCGAGCAAGCTTGGATTACACTATAAAACACAAAAATGTAAACAAAGTAAGCTTTAAAGCATAGTAAGCTTGTATAGTTAATTAGTAATTCTCACCATTCATTCACAAATCAAGTACTATGAACATAGTATACTACAAAATCGTTATATCATAAAGTTAACATATATTCAATCACATAAGTAATCATGAACTCACAACTTTCATAGGTTCAATATTAATATATTTTCCGTACATACCTATACTGATACGTACCTATTTCTCACTGTTTCATATCTTTAATATACTCGTTGAACCACTTGGAATAATATCAGATATTCAGGAGTCTCGCACCCTAAGTGCCAATACATAGCCGAAGCTATCTCTATCTCATATCTCATATAATGCTCACTCTCGAGCTATCAACGGGTCTACTCACACAAGCTGACGGTTATGATGTAGCTACACGATGCTGCTCACATAAGCTAACGAGAATCTGCAACACATGCCAGATAACTCAGTCACCGGTAGGACGTACAGACCAGCACCCAAATCACATAACCCCTAATAATATGTCATTCGTATCCTAATTTATTCCTGAGGTTCAATCGGGATTTCACATTGCCGAATCTTCATCAAACATATCTGTAAGGTCGTATTCAAAATTAATTCAATCATAAAGCATTTAAAACACAATTATAATAATGCTTATTAAATACAAACTTACCTCATTCGCAAAAACGTCGGAATAGATAGACTAGTCCAATACTTTTTTTCCCCCAATCTAAATCCAAACTTCAATTTTCTTGATCTATATAATATCAAATTTAACTCATTAAATTATCAATCTATTCAATTTAACCCAAAAATCACATTATGGAAACTTTACACTTTTTCCCCTAATATTTCAATTTTTTACGATTTAGTCCTTAGCTCATAAAAATACAAATTCATCCAATTAGGTCCCTACCCATGCTAGCTGAATTCTCCTTATTACCAAAGAAGTGCATATTATTCATTTAATTCACATTTCTACCACAAAATTTCCACATTTCTAAATTTAATCCCTAATTCGTAATTTTACCAAAAATCACTTTACAAATGTTGTTTATCTGACAACAACCATACATTTTCTATCATCAACATCAAAATACATATACATTCATCAATAAAAAACCCTAAACCTTTAACAGTTTTGTAAAATAGTCATTGGGCTAGCTAGGCTAAGCTACAACGATCTCAAGAACATAGAAATCATTAAAAATGGCTTCTTCTCATGTTAATTTTGGTTGGAAATAGATAATGGAAGATGATGCTCATTTTTGTTTTATTTTAATTAACCTTAATTGTTAATTTACTTAATTAACCTTAAAACTTAATCAAAATTTCCATAATGCCAAGCCAATATCATCCACTATCTAATTAATGGGCTAATTATCACATAAGGACCTTTATTTTAAGGTTATATAGCTATTAGATACCTTTAGCTAATAGAACTCAAGTTTTACAGTTTACACGATTTAGTCTTTTTATTAAATTAAGCATTCAAACGATAAAATTTCTTAACGAAATTTTCACACAATCATATTATCATACAGTAGACATTAAAATGATAGTAAAATAATTATTTTGACCTCAGATTTGTGGTCCCAAAACCAGTGGTCTGATTTGACTAAAATTGGTCTATTACAAATCTTCCTCTAAGGAATTTTCATCCCCAAAAATCTGACCAGAAAATAAGTTAGGGTATTGGTTTCTCATAGCTTCTTCGAGTTCCCACGTAGCTTCTTCGATATCATGTTGTTGCCAAAGTACTTTCACTAAAGCTATGCTCTTATTTCTCAACTCTTTAATCTCTCGAGCCAGAATTCTGATCGATTCTTCACTATACGTCATATCAGGTTGAATTTCAATCTCTATCGGAGAAATCACGTGTGACAGATCAGATCTATTTCGACGCAACATTGAAACATGAAATACATTGTGAATCTTTATTAATTCTGACGGTAAAGCTAGTCCATAAGCCACTGGCCCTATTCTCTCAATAATCTCATACGGTCCGATAAATCGCGGACTCAATTATCCTCTGTGACCAAAACGAAGAATCTTCTTCCATGGAGATACTTTCAAAAATACTCTGTCACTGATTTGAAATTCAATGTCTTTACGTTTCAAATTCGCATACAATTTCTGTCGATCAAATGCTACTTTCAAACTATCGCAATTACTTTCACTTTATCTTCGGTTTCTCTAACCAAATCAACCTCGTGAAATTTTTCTCACTAAGCTCGGTCCAGTACAACGGAGTTCGGCATTTGCGACCATACAGTGCTTCAAACGGTGACATCTTTATGCTCGATTGAAAACTATTCTTATACGCGAATTCAACCAAAGGTAAATATTTCTTCCAGTTGCTTTCAAACTCTAAAACACAACAACGAAGCATATCTTCGAGAATCTGAATTACTCTATCAGACTGACTGTCGATTTGTAGATGAAATGTAGTACTAAAGTACAACCGCGTACTCGAAGCTTCTTGCAATTTCTTCCAAAATCGTGACATAAACCTCGGATCTCTATCTGAAAAAATAGAAATTGACACCCTATGCAATCTAACAATCTCAGAGGTATACAATTCAGCTAATCTATCGAGCAAAAAGTCTATATGTACCAGAATGAAATGTGTCAATTTTTTCAGTCGATCAATGACAACCCAAATAGCATCTTTCTTTTTCGGAGACAGGGTAATCCTAATACGAAATCCATCTTAACTCGATCCCATTTCCACTCTGGTATCATCACTGGCTATAGTAGTCCCGAAGGTACTTGATGTTTGGCTTTGACTTGTTGACAAACTAAGCAGCTCGACACAAACTCTAAAATGTCTCGTTCCATGCCCAACCACCAATACAACTGTTTCAAATCATTGTACATTTTAGTACTCCCTGAATGAATAGATAAACAACCATTCTGTGCTTCGTGTAGAATTTTCTGAATAAGCTTTGAATTTTTTGGTACACAAATTCTACCTCGGAACATCAAACAATCATCTAATCCGATCTGAAACTCTGAATCACTAATCGACTCGTATTGTACTCTTTTAGCTTGCAATTCATTATCACACTTTTGAGCTTCACAAATTTGCTGAAGAAATACCAGTTTAGCTTTCAACTTAGCTAAAATCGAACCATTATCAGACAAGGTTAATTGTGTGTTCATCGTAAGTGAAGCAAACAAATATTTTCTACTCAGAGCATCCGTGACTACATTCGCTTTCCCTGGATGATAATCGATCACTAATTCATAATCTTTCAACAAATCGATCCATCTTCGTTGTCGCCAATTCAAATATTTTTGAGTCATTATATGTTTCAAACTCGTGGTTGGTAAAGATATGGCACTTCTTACTGAATAAATGATGTCGCAAAATTTTCAAACAGAAAATAATAGTGGCCAACTCTAAATCGTGTGTCGAATAATTCTTTTCACGCGGTTTTAATTGTCTGGAAGCATAAGCTATCACTTTGCCCTCTTGCATCAAAACACATCCCAAACCATTCAATGACGCTCACTGAAAACACAAACTCTTTACCCGACTCAAGTTGAACTAAAACTGGCGCATCAGTTAGAAATGCTTTCAGCTTTTCAAAACACTGTTAACATACCATTCAAATTTCACATCTTTTTGTAGTAATCGAGTCATTGGTGTAGCAATCATTGAGAATCCTTTTACAAAACGCCGATAGTAGCCAGCTAATCCTTGAAAACTTCTGACTTCGGATACGTCTCTTGATGGTTTCCAATCAACAACTACTGAAATCTTACTCGGATCAACTCATATTTATTGAAACAATATGTCCCAGAAATCCAACTTTTCAGAGCCAAAAATCACATTTATTGAATTTAGCAAAAAATTATTCATCTCTCAATATTTGTAATACAATTCTCAAATGTTCAGCATGCTTAGACTCATCTTGGGAATAGATCAGAATGTCATCAATGAATACAATAACGAATCTATCTAAATATGGTCTAAAGATTCGATTTATCAAATCCATAAAAACTGCAGGAGCGCTAGTTAATCCAAAAGGCATAACAAGAAATTCATAATGCCTGTACCTTGTTCTGAACGCAGTTTTCGGCACATTTGAATCTTTAACTTGCAACTGATGATCTAAAATCAATCTTCAAAAATATTGTTGATCCTTTCAACTGATCAAACAAATCATCAATTCTCAGTAAAGGATACTTATTCTTAATTGTAACCTTGTTGAGCTGACGATAGCCAATACACAATCTCATCAATCCATCTTTCTTCTTTACAAATAGTACTGGTGCACCCAGGGGTGAAAAAATAGGTCATGCAAAACTTCTATCTGTTAACTCTTGCAACTGAGATTTCAATTCTTTCAATTCTGTCAGAGCCATTTTGTACGGAGTTATCGATATCAGTGATGTTCCCGGTACTAATTCAATAGAAAACTCGACTTCTTTGATTGGTGACAACCCAGACAACTCTTCTGGAAACACATCCAGATATTCACAAACTACTGGCAATGATTCAATCTTCGAGTCAGGCACTTTTGTATCCAGCACATATGCAAGGTAAGCATCACAACCTTTTCTCACATATTTCTGAGCTAACATTGACGATATCACAACGGCAACTCACTCGACTCATCAGATTCAATTCGAAGAGTTTCATTGTTCTGACATTTTAATTCAATAGTCTTTCGTCTACAATTCACAACAGCATCATGCAGAGTCAACCAATCCATACCTAGAATCACATCGAATTCATCAAACGGTAAAAGCATCAAATTAGCTAGAAAACAATAACCCTAAGTTATCAGAGGACAATTCATGCAAACTTTATCAACTAAAACATACTTGCCCAAAGGGTTTGATACTTTAATCACAAATTTGATAGATTCAACAAGTAAACTCTTACTGGACACTAAATTCATACAGACATATGAATGAGTGGGTCCAGGAACAATCAATGCAATTACATTTGTGTCATAGAGAGAAAATCTACTAGTGATAACATTTGGTGACAACGCATCTTTGCGAGCGTGAATAGTGTAAGCTCTGGCTGGTGTTCTAGCATAGGATCTTATAACAGATGATACGAACTCAGTTGTTGTTGCTTCGAGTCGTATTAGTTTACCCGATTGAGAAATTGAGTAAGACTTGGTTCGTTTCTAAGAAGGTTGGAAAAAGGTAGAAAATAGGCTCAAACAAAGGGCTTAAAGGTGGTTTGGATGAAAGATGGATAAGGTTCGGCTAAGGGCTAAGATAAAACCAACAGTATAGGAAATTGTTGACCCGTGTCTTAAACAGCTCTTAACTAAATTCAGTTTTTTTGGGAATTATCAAGGAAGCCTTGACCTGCTATCTAGCAAGATAGGAACCAAAGGAATGTTCGAATACCACACTTGGAAGTGATAAGTTCGGGTTAATCAAGGAAGGAATGACGCCACAAGCTGAGCTTGATAAGTCATTTAGTCCAAGAGAGAACAATGAGAATTGAATTCTCACTAAGGAACAAAAGTTCATAGATTTTGCAAAAAGTCCCTACAACCAGCTGAAAATAAAGTATTTATAGGCCTAAGTTAAGCCTAGCCGAATGGTCACATGCAATCAGCTTAATTAAGCTGTTAATGAGCTTCTAGAATAATTACATGTCTTTTAACAAATTCTAGGCCTAGGTGACGCCAATGGTCATCAGCTAAATTAATGAGCTGATGAGTTGAGCTAAAATGTCCAATGATTGATTAGCCTAGGAACTTTAATAAATATTTTAATTCATCCTTGGGCAATCAGATAAGAAACAACCAACACTGATGGTATTTTAGGCGCACGAACAACCCTTGAATGTGAACACTTAAATACAATCAGCCACAAGGTGTGAATGGATGGATTTGAGTAGCTATCAAGGTGTGAAAATGTTTGTTAGCTTAATGGAGTTGTGTGAAAAGCTCCTAGTCCATTGATCTTCACGAATAGCCCATTGGAGAAGAGAAATCAGCAGTTAAATTTATTACCATCTATATTCATGCTCTTCTCTTAATGACTTCCCTTGCTATTAAGCTACCTGGTTCAGCTAAATAAGGCACCTGTTAACAAAATAAATTCGATTATAGCATATGATTAGCTGAATTACGTTTTCTAAACTTAAGACACTTTAATTAGTTGTATGAACTAATGCAACTTAAATACACTTTAGGCAAATTAAATGGCGGTGCTAATTAACAGAAATTAATTAACTAAGACATATTAATTACCAAATCTTCTTAGACATAATTAAATGGCGGTGCTCATTGGGTGTGCAAGATAGCTCATCGAGTACCCGAATAGTGTTGTCCAACCAAAATTCAGCTTGCTCGGCATCATCGCTGTCAGTAGCTTTAAATTCAGTAGCCCCGTGTTTTCGGATTCTGTCAACTGGGGGCTTATTTGACCTTATTTGGTCAGTTACCGGAGGTATTGTAGGTGTGGGGGTGGTATTATTCGGGAATGGAGGTTGTGGAACAGCCGTATTAGTTCGAATGTATTGGTTGAACCAATCATTCATCACGCTATAGAAAGCTTGTCTAGCTTCATCATTCGGATTACTAGCAATAGGTTGAGAGTCCGCCGGAGCTGTCCCTTGTGCGGGAGCAGGCGCTACACTCTCAAGATCATCAGCTACCGCTCGGTCGGGATCGGGATCCATTACTATAAGTAAACACATTTGCAAATGTTAGAAATCACCACACTATCAAATAATCACATAATGGCATGTATAGCTAGACCCAAACGTATTAGGGTAGTCCTAGAATCGACTAAACCGTGGCTCTGATACCAATTTAATTGTAACACCCCATACCCGAGACCGTTACCGGAGTCGGACACGAGGGGTTCACAGACTAAATTCACTTATTTTCACAGTCCATTTTAAAAATTTCCAGACAGCTGACTAACTGCGTCACTGTCACCTTAAAAATCATATCTTGAGTTCCAAAACTCGAAAATCAGTTTAGTAATTTTTCCCTACAACTAGACTCATATATACATCCAAAAATTTGTTTCTAGAATTTTTGGTCAAGCCAATTAGTACAGTTTATTAGTTAAAATCTCCCCTGTTACAGGGTTCGACTACCCTGACCTTCTTGCATTGCGACTTAGATAACTCCTTATACAGGGCTTAAATACTTATACCATTTGTTTCTAATGAAACTAGACTCAAAAAGGAATCGATACATATATGGAATGACTTCTAATTATCTCTGGTTAATTTATAATGAATTTCCAAAGTCAGATCAGGGGATCCAGAAATCGCTCTGGCCCTGTCCCACGAAAACTTGAATATCTCTTAAAATACGACTCATATGACCATTTCGTTTCTTCCATATGGAAGTAGATTCATAAAGGTTAGATTACATAATTTATTCACTATTTAATTCCATTCCTACTATTTTTAGTAATTTTTCAAATTCACACCACTGCTGCTGTCAGCATCTGCCTTTAAGGTAGACTTTACCTATTACACAGTTTCCATGATTCAACTAACCCTTTTGCATATATAGCACAAAGTATGATCGTGATTAACCATTCCAATGGCCAATCATTGCCAAGCATATCCACACCTCTCAATAACCATATACATACAAAATGATTATACCATTATGCTCAAAAATATATATAAGCCATTTTCGCATGGCTATCCAAATTTATACAAAACCGAAGGGTACATGACCCACAACAAAAAGGGTAGTCCTATACATGCCATTTCAAAGTTCAACCAAAAGTGTACCAAAAAGGGGGTTTGATAGTGTGGACGACTTTGACTTCGACAATCCCGAGTCCGATAGCTGACGAACCAAAATCTATAAAACAGAGATTCAAAGAAACGGAGTAAGCATTTAATGCTTAGTAAGTTTTGAGCCATAAAATTTGACACAACTAAAGTGTAACATTCATATGGCTAAATGGATAATTTCATATGCACAAATTCTCAATATCATACTTACTTCACATTACCAACCCTTATATTCATACACAAAAGATCAACTTAGCCAAAGGCCGGTAGCTCATTTATCGACTGAGCGAATACTATTTGTAAGGGATCAACTAATTCAAAGCATATATGAAACATACCTCATCGCTGGGATTTTACGAGCGTATTAATTGAAACTATTACAGCAAGGTCTCTCATTCCCAAGCCAAGTACCTTCGGGATTTAACCGGATATAGCTACTCGCTCGAATACCTTCGGGACATAGCCCGGATATAGTAACTCGCACAAATGCCTTCGGGACTTAGCCCGGAACTAGTAACTCGCACAAATGCCTTCGGGACTTAGCCCGGAACTAGTAACTCGCACAAATGCCTTCGGGACTTAGCCCGGATATGGTAACTCGCACAAATGCCTTCGGGACTTAGCTAGGAACTAGTCACTAGCGCAAATGCCTTCGAGACTTAGCCCGGTTATCATCCAAATATTCATGCACATACCAATAAATCATGACACATCTATATTTCATTTTCATAATTAGAGTTCAAACACAAGTCACGTATTAAGCAATCCCATTTTCGGCTCACTAGCCACATACAAACAGCATGGTTTAGTTTGCTTTATGACACGATCTCTATGCACATACGACTACCCGTCATACGTATAGACTAATTAACTCAACATATAATTCAAGTAGAATCATCATATCACCGTATATTTGTTATGCTCATAAGTCATGACTTAATCAAATCGTAAACTAAGTCTCGTTACTCGAAAACTTACTTCGGATGTTGTCGAACGATTTCGATGGCTATTCGACCACTTTTTCCTTCCCTTTATCGGATTTAGTTCCCCTTTACTCTTGAGCTTAATTTAACAAATAAATTGATTTAATCACTTGAACATCAAGAAGAGAAACTCAAGGTACTTAACCCATATATACATTAGACATTAGAGTCGCATGTGTATGAAATCATGAATCAAACTCAACATATTAGCCCACGCTCTCTTTTAGCTGCTTATCTAAGCCAAGATAAAAGCATCAATATGCTTGCCTCTAACCGAATACATGCAACACCAATCCATCTCATGTGGCCGAATATGCAAGTCTATGTTGAGGCCAATTATATACTTAATACCACATATAAATGGCATACATTTTACTAACTAATGCATTACATATTATAACTCAATACGCATCCATCGTTTACTCCATAACTGAAACACCATAATATATAAATATATACCTTGAGATAATATATATGTCATACCAATACATCATGTGCAAATATATATATATGTGCAAGAGCCGAATCACAAAGTTGATTATAACCACCTCATATATTTTCATCATATACCCGAATGCACAAGTACATTATAATAACTTCCAACTCAATTCATGTTACAAATTTACACTTCACAAGAACAAATCATTAACCAAATATAAACATATATCCAAAACACAAATCTTACCTACCATGTAATAAGCATACCAAACTAAACTCTTTCTATGTTCGAATATAACCTAATATCATTTAATACCAAATCATGTATATTTTATTTTTACATGAACCATAGCCGAATCATTTTAACCATGAGTAACATAACAAACATAAATCATACTTATGGACCTAAGGTAGAACCAAGAAAGGAACTCATAAATATCAAGATGTAAGCAACTACCATTGTTCATCTAGATTTAGCATGAAACACAACCATCACCCTTATTAATCTCCATAGCCGAAAACCTTACTTATTCCAAAATCACAATTTCAACATGGGTTACCAACAATAACTTGATATCTCACTCAATATCAACTAGGATTTCAAGAACTAGTATCAACTTCCTTACCTTAATATTGACCTAAGATGACCGATTGCTTCACTCCTTTCTTCCTCCTTTCAATTCGGCTAAGAATAATCAAAGAACACAACTTGTTTTCATCACCGAATGCTCTTGTTCTCTCTTTTTTTTTTCTTTAGAATCGGCTAGGAAGAAACATGGATGATGATCTCTTTTTTTTTTCTTTCATCATCCTACTAACCATTATTATTTTATCATTTCTAACATAAACCATTAACACAACATGTTTTATGACATGTTTTGCCCATCACCCTTTGTCATGGCCGGCCACTAGTAATTAAATGGGGGAAATTGACATGCAAGTCCACCCCTTTGATTACATGCACTAATAGATCCTTATAGATTAACCTATCACATTTCAAAAGTGTCACACATAAGTCCTATTGACTAAATTCACATGCAATTTACTAAATCGAAGCTTAAAACTTTCACACATTCATAATCACATATTTTAGACAATAAATATCATATTCAAATAATTTGGTGACTCGGTTTAGCGGTCCCGAAACCGCTTTCCGACTAGGGTCACTTTAGGGCTGTCACTATTTGTCCCTAAATTGTCACCTACATCAAAAGGGGAAAATCAACAGCATTAAAGGTATCACGTATACCGTACTTACCTGGTAAGTCCAACTTGTAAGCATTTTCATTGATCCTTTCTAAGACTTGAAAAGGACCATCACCCCTTGGAAAAAGTTTGGACCTCCTTTGAGTAATGAGCCTTTCTTTGCACATGTGGATCCAAACCTAGTCACCAGGTTTGAATAGCATTCATTTGCACCATTTGTTCATATTATGAGTATATTGCTCATTTCTCTTTTCAATGTTTTCCCTAACTCTTTGATGTAATTGTTTCACGAATTCTTCCTTTTTCTTTGCATCTACATGCACCAATTGATTAGAAGGCAAGGGCAATAAATCCAGAGGAGTTAAGGGATTGAAACCATATACCACTTAAAAAGGTGAATGCTTGGTAGATGAGTGTACCAAACGGTTGTAAGTGAATTCAATGTGTGGCAGACACTCCTCCCAAGTCTTTAAATTCTTTCTAATGATGGCTCGCAGTAAGGTTGACAAGACCTGATTAACGACCTCCTATTTGGCCGTCTGTTTGGGGATGGCATGTTGTTGAAAACAAAAGCTTGGTGCCAAGATTACCCCCACAAAGTTCTCCAAAAGTGGCTAAGGAACTTAGCATCACGATCAGAAATGATGGTCCTCGGGACTCCATGCAACCATACAATTTCCCTAAAAAACAAGTTAGCAATGTTTAAGGTGTCATCAGTTTTGTTACATGTAATAAAATAGGCCATTTTAGAAAACCTATCTACTATAACAAATACAGAATCTTTGCCATTCTTTATTCTAGGAAGCCCTAGGACGTAACCCATGGAGATGTCCACCTATGGTGCTTTTGAAATCGGCAATGGGGTGTATAGACCGTGTGGCTTGATCCTTGACTTAGCTTTCTTGCAAGCTATGCAATGGTCGCAAACTCTAGCTGCATCCCACTTCATCTTCGGCCAATAAAAGTGCTCTTGAAGTGTAGCCAAGGTTTTGGTTATACTGAAGTGGCCCATTAGACCCCTGCTATATGATTCATTGACTAGCACATCTCTAATCGATCTTTGGGGTATATATAGCTTGTTCTCTCAAAAAAAAAACCCATCTTGCCGAAAGTACCTATCATGAGAACCTTGCACACACAACTTGTATACTTCACCAAAGTCAAGATCATTTTCATATAAATCTTTCAAATAAGCAAATCCAAGCAGCTTAGCATCCAAATGGTTAATTAAAACATACCTACATGATAGTGCATCCGTAACAATATTTTTTTTTACCTTGTTTATACTTAATCATGTAAGGGAAAAACTCCAAGAACTACACCCACTTAGCATGGTGTTTGTTCAACTTGGTTTGCCCCTTTCAGTGCTTCAAGGCTTCATGGTCCGCATGTATGACAAATTCTTTTGGCCAAAGGTAGTGCTGCCATGTCTCCAACGTACATATCAAGGCATACATCTCCTGGTCATAAGTAGGATAGTTAAGTGTAGCCTCGTTGAGTTTTTCGCTGAAGTAGGCAATTGGACGACCGTCTTGCATCAAGACCTCCCTGATTCCTATCCCTGAAGCATCACACTCTACTTCAAAAATCTTGTTAAAATCAAGTAAACATAACAGAGGAGCGTTAGCCAAACATTCCTTAATTTTATTAAATGCAATTTCTTGTTTATCAGTCCAAAAAAAAAGGAGAGTTTTTCTTCATAATACTCATCAAGTAGGTAGCTAAGGTACTAAAGTTTGGCACAAACCTCCTATAGAATCTTGCAAGTCCATGAAAGCTTCTAACTTGATTGATGTTAGTAGGATGTCACCATTCTTGAATCGCCTTAATCTTCTCTTGATCCACCTGAAGACCACCCGCACTAACAACGAACCCTAAGAAAACAACTTCATCAGTACAAAAAGAACATTTCTTAAGGTTAGCATAAAGCATTTCCTTTCGCAAAACCTCTAGAATAGCACGCAAATGTTCAATATGATCAGCCAAAGATTTGCTACATATTAAAATATCATTGAAGTATACTACAAAAAACCTGCCAATGAAAGAACACAATACATGCTTCATCAAATGCATAATGTGTTCGGGGAATTTGTGAGGCCGAATGACATCACTAGCCACTCACACAACCCGTATTTTGTTTTGAACACCGTCTTCCACTCATCCCCCTATCGCATGCGTATTTGATGATATTCGCTCTTCAAGTCTATCTTGGAGAAGAGTTTGGCAATACTAAGTTCATTTAACATGTCATCGAGCCTAGGTAAAGGTTGCCTATACTTGACGGTGATTTGTTAATGGCTCAACAATTCACAAAATTCTCCACGAGCCATTTTTTTTAGGTATTAATAGAATGGGCACCGCACATGGGTTTAGACTTTCTTGTATATAGCCTTTCCCTATCAAATCAGCCACTTGATGTTGCAACAACTTAGTCTCCTCGGGGTTGCTTCGATAGGCTGGATGATTCAGAACCATAGCTTCGGGCACAAAATCTATTTGGTGTTCTATGCCTCGAAGGGGAGGCAATCCGCTAGGCACTTCCTTCGAAAATACGTCCTCGAATTCCTAAAGCAAAGGAATAACAGAAGAAGGCAAAGTTTTGTCAAGATTGTTAGATTCAAAAAGACATTCTTTGTACATAAGTACAAGAATGGTCTGGCGCAAGAACAATAACTTCCTCAGTTCTTTTTTCATTGAGAAAACACTCATTTTACCATTCTTGTTTTCTTTTTGCTTTTCTTTTTCAACTCGTGTTTTTGCCTCACTTTTCTCACTCTTTCCTTTCCTTTTCTCGACTTTCTTTTCTTTTTCTTTTTCATTCTTTTTTTCTTGTCCTTTTTCTCTTGCTTTTTCTAGAGACTCTTTCAATTTGAGTTGGTCTTGGTACACTTGTTTCGGGGTGAGGGGTGCTAGAGTTACATTTTTGCCTAAGTGTTTGAATGTGTAATGATTTGTATATTTGTCATGGATTACACGTCTATCGAACTGCCATGGACACTCCAAAAGGAGATGTCCCATGTGTATTGGCACCACATCGCACACCACCTCGTCTTGGTACTTCCCAATGGAAAATGCTACAACAGCTTGTTTTGTCACTTTAAGCTCACCTCTGTTATTTAGCCATTGTAACTTGTATAGATTTGGATGCTTGGTCGTGGCTAAACCAAGTTTTTCCACTAGCATGCTACTTACAATGTTAGTACAACTCCCTCTGTCAATGATCATGCTACACATCTTGCCTTAGATATGACATCGGGTGTGAAAAATGTTCTCCCTTTGTTGCTCAGTTTCAGCACTTTGGATGTTGAGACTTGTTTTCACTACAAGGATTTCTCCTTCAACCGGGTACTCTAAATCGTTTTCTTCATCGATGGAAATTTTAGGCTCGTTTTCCTTTTCCTCCTCAGACTTGATCTCGCCATTGGCCTTTACCACCGTGACTTGTCGGTTGGGACATTGGCTGGCTATGTGTCCCCGCCCTTGAAGCTTGAAACATTTGATATCTCTTGTATGATTTGGAACAGGTTGGTTTTTATTCTTACTCATCTCACCAACAGTTTGATTAGACTTGGCCGATATAATAGGCTCCTTAGTTCGAATGGGGGGTTTGTTGGCTCCTTGGCTCCATTTGGCGGTTGAGGGATTAGAGTAGGATCGGCTAACCCCCTTCCGTTTTAGTTACTTTCCATTTTGATGGCCATGTAAACCATGTCCATCACTTCGACATAGTGTTGCAATTCCACTATGTTAGTGATGTCACGGTTTAAACCCGCAAGAAACCTGGCCATTGTTGCCTTATGATCCTCCTCGATATCAGCTCAGATCATCACTATTTCCATCTTCTTGTAGTAATCTTTGACACTTCTATTGTCTTGGGTAAGGCTTTGCAAATGTTGATAAAAGTCTCAATGGTAGTAGGAAGCAACGAATCACTTCCTCATGATTGCCTTAATTTCAACCCAAGTTGAGATGGGTCTTTCACCGTTTCTTCTTTGGCTAGTCACGAGTTGATCCCACCACACTATGGCATAGCCCAATAACTCAATGGTCGTGAGCTTCACTTTTTTGCTCTCTGAATAATTATGACATTCGAAGACTAATTTAATCTTTTTCTCCCACTCCAAGTAAGCCTCATGGTTGTTTTTCCCTTGGAACGGAGGATAGCCATCTTTATGTTTTTGAGATTATCATCAACACAATTTTTTTCTCGATGGCCTCAGTTTCTATGGCCTTGTTGTCGTACACTTCGAACCGATGCTTGATCACTATCATTATCACTTGGTTTGAAATAGTCCTCTTCATCTTGAATACGATGCCTATGCCCTTGTCTTGCATTTTGAGGGGTTCTTTAGTGTTGGCCTCACTCTTCGACTCGATCTAAACGCCCTTCAATGGTTCGAGCCTTTGATCGAATAGTCACTCCATTTCTCGCATGATGGCTTGAAGTGTAAGATCTAGTATGCCTCCACCGGTTGCCACATTCCTTACAGGACGAAAGCTTCCTCCTTTGTTTGGGTTTCTTTCTAGACTTCATGATATGTTGAGGACTCTCAACAAAACCTCACAAGTTCTCTCTCAAATAAATCACACACACTTTGGCTTTTACTCACTTAATTTGTCTCACCCAACTCTTGCCTTTTTTCCACTCAATTCGCCTCTCTAAGTTCTCAAATGGACTACTTAGACTTAGCAGCAGTTGATGTGGAGTCGATTTGCAAAAGTGATGATTGGGTTTAGGTAGGAATAGATGTTATGTAAAGGGTAGTCTAGAAAACATGGAATGATGTAAGTGTGGCCAAAAGGTAGGATATGAATGAACTGATTTGGGTAGCAAATAAATTTTCAAGCTAGCTTTTCTTTCTTCTTCTTCTTCTTTTTTTATCACCAACAATTTTTTTTATTCCCGAATGCTGATATTCACACTTTTGAATTCGATATATATTGAATTTGTTTATAAGAATTTTTTTATCAAATTACAATCCCGTAGTTGCTAAAAAACGTCGATACTTACTCCAATTTCACTAGTTCTAATATCAAATGATACAAACTCAGTTGTTGTCGCAATCAAGAAATTGAGTATGACTGGTTTGGTTTTAAGAAGATTGGAAAAAAGATAGAAAATAGGCTCAAACAAAGGGCTCAAAGGTGGTTTGGATGAAAGATGGATGAGGTTTGTCTAAGGGCTAAGATAGAACCAACAATGTAGGAAATTGTTGACTCATGTCTTAAATAGCTTTTAGGTGAATTTGATTTTTTTGCGAATTATCAAGGAAGCAAAGGAATGTTCAAATGCCACACTTGGAGGTGATAAATTCGGGTTGATCAAGGAAGGAATAACGCCACAAGCTGAGCTTGATAAGTCGTTTCAATCCAAGAGAGAACAATGAGAGTTGAATTTTCACTAAGGAACAAAAGTTCATAGATTTTGAAAAAAGTCCCTACAACTAGCTAAAAACAAAATATTTATAGGACTAAGTTAAGCTTACCCAAATGGTCACATGCAATTAGCTTAATTAACCTCTTAATGAGCTTCTAGAATAATTACTTGTCTTTTAACAAATTCTAGGCCTAGGTGACGCCAATGGTTAGCTCATTTAGTCTTCCAATTTAGCTAAATTAATAAACTGATGAGTTGAGCTAAACTGTCCAATGATTGAGTAGCCCAGGAAATTTAATACATCTTTTAATTCATCCCTGGGCAACTGAATAAGCAGTAACCAAAATTGATGGCATTTTAGGTGCACGAACAGCCCTTGAATGTGAACACTTGAATACAATTAGCCACAAGGTGTGAATGGATGGATTTGAGCAGCTACCAAGGTGTGAAAACATTTGTAAGCTGAATGGACTTGTGTGAATAGCTCCTTGTCCATTGATCTTCATGAACATCCCCTTAGAGAAGAGAAATCAGCAGCTGAATTTATTGCCGTCCATATGCATGCTCTTCTCTTAATGACTTCTCTTGCTATTAAGCTAGCTGGTTCAGCTGAATAAGGCACCTGTTAACAAAATAAATCCGGTTATGGCACCATGATTAGCTCAATTAAGTTTTCTAAACTTAAGACACTTTAATTAGCTGTATGAACTAAAACAACTTAAATACAATTCAGGCAAATTAAATGGCTGTGCTAAATAATAGAAATTAATTAACTAAGACATATTAATTACCAAATCTTCTTAGACATAATTAATAAACTCAATACATATTAATTACTTAAACTAAAAATAACTAAACTTATTTAAAGTTTATTCCAGCAACTATTTAACTCAAATTGAAAATTAAAATTCAGCTCGTAATAAGTTGCATGGAACGCTTATTGAGCTGGTCCATGTGTGATCAATAAGTCCGGCCACTTCCTCTCCCCATGCCCGTTCAATGTAACTTACAAGGGTTTCTTGGAACCTTTTAGAATGTGACCTAGTAATAGTTCCTTGGGGCAGCTCTATGGGATTGGCAACAGCTTCTCTAGCTAGGATCGCATCAGCAAAATCTTTTGTCACACTTTTGCTACTAGTCACATTACCCATATTTCTAAGTGGTCTCCCTCTAGCGGCTGTGTTACTCGATCTTGCATTCTGAAATTTATCTTTCTCGGTTAATTCAGGACAATACCGAATAAAGTGATCTAGCGAGCCACATTTGAAACAAGCTTTATTATTCATCCAGTAGTCTCCAAAATGCCGTCTTCCACATTTGTGACACTTGGGTTTGTTGGTTCTAACACTACCAACACTTGATACTGAAGTGGCTTGGGTTTTAGGACTCGTGTATTGCTTTCTACGACCTTTATTAGAATACCCCACTGGAGCTGTTGAACGATTATATGAAACTCGTGATTTCTTTGATGAGGTGTGATAGGGTTTACTCATCAACCACTTTCTCGAATCTCTAACCTTGAAATCAAGTTTTCTCTTTTCTAGGCCGAGCTCTTCAGCTTTGCAAGCAACCAACTAACACCACAAATTCCTTCAATTCCAGAATCTCGACTTGTAGTCTAATGTATTCGTTTAACTCGTATTCAAATCTCTTACACATAATTGCCTTAATGAAAACACATTCTCGAGCATATTTACTAAGTCTCAAAATTCTTTGTCATATTCAGTCATAGACAGTCGACCCTGTTTCAACTCCAGAAATTCTTTACGCTTTTGATCAATAAAATGTTGGCTTATGTATTTCTTTCTGAACTCGATTTGAAAGAATTCCCATGTGACCCGTTCTCTCGGTACCACAAATATCAAAGTATTCCACCATTGGTATGTAGTGTCTTTTAGAAGTGATACGGCACATTTCACACATTCAATTGGTGTGCAAGATAGTTTATCAAATACTCGAATTGTATTCTTAAGCCAAAACTCAGCTCTCTCAAGATCATCATTAACATTAGCTCTAAACTCTTCAGCCCTGTACTTCTGAATTTTATCAACAAAGGGCTTACATAAATGTAAAGGTTCCAAGCCTTGAGGAGCTACGAGACCGGTTGGGGAATAGGTGAGGGTGCAGGTTGCTAAGCAGCCAGATTTGTTTGGACAAACTCAATGAACCACTCGTTCATCATTTAAAAGAAGGCTTCTTTGGCCTCTCTTCCCTGACTACCCGATACAGGTCTCGACTCAGATTGTACTACTCTGTGAATGGAGGTTGGCGCATTACTCTCAGCATCATTAGCCACTGTTCGATTGGGATCCATTACTATATGAAAACATGGTTAAAATTGTCAGGAAATATCTCACTATCATAAGTTATATATGGCATGTATACCTAGAATCTCACATACGTTATGTTAGTCTTAGAATAGACTAAACCATTGCTCTGATACCAATAAATGTAACTTTCCTCACCCTTATTCATTACCAAGCATGCCAAGATAAGCCAATTCACATGGCTATACACATAACTAATAATTCATCATTTATAAGCCAAATCAAATGACTAAATTCATTACTAACAAATATACCAAAATGACCACAATTCCTATACATGCCATATAACCAAATACATAAGTTCAAAAGTACCAAAATGATAGCTTGATAGTGTGATGAGATCTCCGACGATTCCCAAATCTAAGCAAGCTTTTGTTACACTATAAAACACAGAAAAGTAAACAGAGTAAGCTTTAAAGCTTAGTAAGCTCGTATAGTTAATAAGTAATGCTTACCATTCATTCAAAAATCAAGTAGTATGAACATAATATACTACAAATTCATTAAATCATAAAGTAGACATACATTCAATCACATAAGTAATCATGAACTCACAACTTTCATAGGTTCAATACTCATATATTTTATGTACATACATGTACTGATATGTATCTATTTCTCACCGTTTCATATCCTATACCCGTTAAACCATTTGGAATAATATAGGATACTCAGGAATCTCACACCTTAAGTGCCAATACATAGTCGAAGCTATCTCAATCTTATATCTCATATAATGCTCACCCTCGAGCTATCAATGGGTCTGCTCACACAAGCTGACAGTCATGACGTAGCTACACGGTGCTGCTCACACAAGCTGACGAGAATCCGCAACACATGCCAGATAACTCAGCCACCGGTAGGATGTACGGACCAACACCCGGATCACATAACCTCAAATGACATGTAATTCGTATCCTAATCTATTCCTAAGGTTCAACCGGGATTTCACATTACGAAATCTTCATCGAACATATCCGTAAGTTCGTATTCATAATTAATTCAATCATAAGGCATTTAATAATTCTTATTAACATACAAACTTACTTGGATTGCAAAAGCTTCGGAATAGATCGACTAGTCCAATACTCTATTTTTCCTCCAATCTAGATCCGAACTTCTATTTTCTTGATCTATATAATATCAAATTTAACTCATTAAATTATCAATCTATTCAATTTAACCCAAAAATCACATTATGGTAAATTTACACATTTGCCCATAATATTTCAATTTCTTTACAATTTAGTTCTTAGCTCATAAAATTACAAATTCATGCAATTAGGTCCCTACCCACACTAGCCGAATTTTCCTTATTACCATAGAAGTGCATGTTATTCATTTAATTCACAATTCTACCATAAAATTTCCATATTTCTCAATTTAATCCCTAATTGGCAATTTTACCAAAAATCACTTTACAAATGTTGTTTATCTAACAACAACCATTCATTTTATATCTTCAAACATCAAAATACATATACATTCATCAATGGAAAAACACTAAACCTTTAACAATTTTGAAAAATAATCCCTTGGCTAGCTAGATTAAGCTGCAACGATCTCAAAAACATAAAAATCATTAAAAATGGGATAAAAAATCATACCTAATTGTAAGAATTGAAGACGGTCGAATGAACAACCCTAAATATGGCTTCTTCTCATGTTAATTTTGGTTGGAAATAGATAATGGAAGATAATGATCATTATTGTTTTATTTTAATTAACCTTAATTGCTAATTTACTTAATTAACCTTAGAACTTAATCAAAATTTCCATAATGCCAAGCCAATATCATCCACTATCTAATTATGGGCTAATTATCACATAAGGACCTTCACTTTAAGGTTCTATAGCTATTAGGAACCTTTAGCTAATAGAACTCGAGTTTTACACTTTACGCGATTTAGTCCTTTTTATTAACTTGAGCATTCTAACGATAAAATTTCTTAACGAAATTTTCACACAATCATACTATCATCTATTAGACATTAAAATAATAATAAAATTATTATTTTACCTCAGATTTGTGGTCCTGAAGCCACTGTTCCAATTTGACTAAAAACTGGCTATTACACAATTATTTTAGTTTACTGTCTATTCATTCTAGTTTTATTTTTAATCTGGGATTCTTTAATTTCATGATGTGTTTACGATATGGATTTGCCTAAACTCACATTATGTTTGGTTTTCCCATCATCGTCTTGGGACATGCAGAGAACCCCATTAGGTAATCATCGTCCTTTAGTTTCTTTCGAAAGGTGCCATGGACATGGACTTTCCCTTCAAGATACGTATCATAGATTGTGTTTTTAGTCCTTACAGACCCCTTTAGACTCTATCGCGGTGGACTAACACAGGCTCACTTGACAAACCCTTCATGCACTGACACAATCCATGTTCATCTTTAAAACAACAACTTACGCTTAACAGAGCATACCTATAGCATACATCTAAGACGCACATATATGACCAAACCTAAACTTCTCAGATTCCATACCAATACATGCATTCTATTCTCAGCAATGATTCATATAATTCCATGACCATCATACTATACTTTTCTAGCTTCGGTTTCATCGTTCAATTAGTTCCTACAGAGATATCTCATGTGAACAGTATTCATGCAAGAGTCAACTCAAAGACTCACCTAACAACCACAGATAGCAGCTTGAACTTCGTATCCAACAAGGAACTGCAAGTACCACTACTTATAAAATAGAAGAATACCATTAAAACTCAACCGTAACCTTTACCATCATCACAAACACAAATAACCCTTATATAAAGCCTTAATTCTTCATCTTACTATTCATGCACTTATTCTAACTTAATATTTCATAACATCAACATACGAAGTCACAAAACTTACCTTGACATGGAGTAGTCACTATCAAAGATCCTAATTTGCAACTCTAACTTAGGGAGAAGGTTATACTTTGGTAGTACTGCTTTTTGAAGAAGAAAGAATAAAATTCTCTATTTCTTTATCCTATGTATCCATTAATGTAATCTAAGTCTTTATCAGGAATTGACAAATGTCGCATCCTTATTGAGTTGTCTTATCCAAAGGACTATAACTTTTGATAAACCTAATTTAGTATCCCTTTATCTTTTAATAATCTTGGTTTATATTCAGTTGGTTCCTTACCAGCTTACCTTGCAACTTAAAAGGGCACATACCCTTCATATTGTTTTACTTGGACATTATCTTATTCCAACTAACATAGAAATCTAACATAGAACCTTCGTTAACTTAAACATATAATTATATATACCGCTCTCTACACCAAAAGATGTACTTACGCAAATACTATGACACCAATCACATTACTTTAGGACTATACCACCACAACAAAACAAGCCTACTGTGACACTCTTTTTTCACTTAGGACGATGCAAGAAAGGTTGGCATAAGTTATCCTGACACTTATGAAAATGTCGTTTTTTGTACAATTGACATAATTCAACATAGGCTGATCTTTATTGAAGGTTTGTCAAAGACCTAGTCAAGGCTAACCTTTAAAAAAGGTTGGGATAGGAGGAAATAGACAACCCAAAAAGGTCAAACTAAAACATTCATATACTGACTTTTAAAGAGTTAGGATAGACCAATCTATGCAAACCTTAAAAAGGTTGGGATAGATCAATCTAAGGAAATTTTAAAAAGATTGGGATAGACTTTGTATGTGCCAAAACCATACATAGTTGGCTCAGGTCCCATGTTTTTTTACTAGTTTTTCCCAGACTTTTGAATAGCCTATTTTGGTGAAATATTAGCAAATTTCTATATGTTGGGTTTGGACAAGTTTGAGATAATATTAATTGAAAATTTAATTAACATAAAATGATCATCGAACGCAAGCTACATGATGCTGCTCACACAAGCTGTAGAGTATCTGCAACAACTTAAAAGACCTCAGCCATCGATAGGACATTCAAGACCAGCACCCGAAACATGAAAACCCTAATGACATGTCATTTGTATCCTACATATTCCTATGGTTCAAACGGGGCTCGTTAACCGTCTTGACATCGTTGGATTTCCATCATTTAATTATATGGAAAATTAACACAATAACATAAAGATCAAAATAACTTAAAACGTTATTTAACCATACGAACTTACCTGGACAAATAAAGCGTAAAAACGTAGTTGATCAATCCGAGGCTTTTGCTTTTCCCTGATTTAAATCTGCATGAGGTTTATCTTGATCTAAATAGATAAATTCAATTGTTTAATATTTCCATTACTCAATTCAGCCCATAGTTCATATGTTTAAAAAATTATAAATTTGCCTCTAACATTTTAACTTTTTCACAATTTAGTCCTTAACCTCGTAAATTGAAATATAAGCATTTTCATCCCCAATTCATAGTAGCCGAATACACTAGGGATCTCTACCAACTCTTACAAATCACCATTTCACAAATTTAACTTAAACTTTTACCATTTCTACAAATAAGTCCCTAAATAACAATTTCATCAAAAATCCCTTTACAAAACATGTCTATTTAACAACAAGGACTCATAATCTTCCATCAATCATCAAAATCTATACAAGCATATTCATGGAAAAACCCTAAGTCTTTAACAATTTTGTAAATTAGTCCCTAGGCTAGCTAGATTAAGCTACAATAATCCCAAAAACATACAAATCATTAAAAACAAAATAAAAAATCATACCATGCAAGTGAGACTAGTTGGCCGAACCCTAACATGCTCCCATGGTGATTTTAGTTGAAGAAAACAAATATGAAGATGATACTTTATTTTTCTTTCTTTTGTTTTTATGTTTTATTTACCTTTTTACCAATTTTCCCTTTAAAAAATTAATAATTTCAATAAAACCATGTCATAAACACCTACTACAACATAAATAGGCTAATTACCATCTAATTCCTCTTACATTAAAGTTCTATAGCCATTTGACACCTTTAACTAATAGAATTATACTTTTGCACCTTTTACGATTTAGTCATTTTCACTTAATTAAGCATGCAAACTTCAAAATTTCTTAAAAAATTATATGACCATACTAACATTCCGTAGACATTAAATTAATAATAAAATAAAATTTTCTCATCAAATTTGTGGTTCCGAACCCAGTGTTCTAATTTCACTAAAATCGAGCTGTTACAACTGAACTTAGATGTTTGAGGTCAAAAGTGGTAAGTCAATTATGCATCATGTCAAGATTATTCGCACAGATGAAATGCCTTGTCATGTACTACAAAGTTAACACTTGTATCATATTTGCTCAAGAGTTGTATTTCCCACTTTCTAGTTTTTGTCTGTGTTGCCTGAGGATAAGCAATAACTTCAATGTGGGGGGAGTTTGATTTGTCATAATTCTTTGTAGTAGATTAAACTAATTTTCACACTTTATGAGCTTGAAAATAAACATTATCATTAGGTTTTAATTATGTTTTAGTAAGTTTAATTAAAATCAATAAAGTGTGCAAATTGAATCTTTTATTGACCTTAAGGGTCGAGTGAGGCATAAAGGTGAGCAAATGGAACTTGTGAGTGTGCAAGAGACCATTAATAGGCATGCTATACTGATACTAATTGCTATGTTACAACATGGAGGATTTAATATCACAACATAGGGAGCAGAATGGAGGAATTCCAAGACTACCTTCGGTGTCGCAACACAGCCTAAGAGTGTCGCGACATACCCATGAAGACATCTTAAAGAAGAGCATACTTACTTCTATGTCGCGACAGAGGTCCTAATGTGGTGCGACATTGACTCTAAATGGGAATTAATACGAGCTAGGGGTGTTTTGGTCCACATAATCAAACTTAAAGCTTGGGAACGCCAGCTAACCTATGGTTAAGAACGACGACCACCTCAAGTCTATAAATAGACTCATTTGGCACATGTTATGAACACCAATTACCTAGCCTAGAATCTCTATTTTAATTTTAGTTTAAATTTTTTATATTTTCTTAAGTTTTAGATTTATTTTAGTATGTTCTTTATTTTATATCGAGAAATCTGGTTTGTGGATGCGATCAAACTTTGTGGATTCACTCTTGTTCTTAATACAATTAGGCCATTTTTTTAAACATTATACTTCTGATTCAATTATCATGTTTATGCTTTATATTGATTTTATATTGTTTATGAAAACCATGAGGAACTAATCCCTCTATGGGGAATTAGCGAGGAGAGGTATGTTCTATTAACTATTTTATAGGGATGCTTAACGGATCAACTGTCTAGGAAAGGAAAAACCTAAACCCTGGGCTTGACGACCCTAGGAAGTTATCAAGGTGGGGATTAACCCAAAATTAGTATAGCCTATCCGTGAACACCTGAACCCCGAACCGGTCTAGACTGTGAGGTTAGGAGATAAGTTGTCCTTTCTGACTCGTTATTCTAATGGATGTATCAAAAGATCCTGCTAGGATATCAACTATTTTATTGATGTGGAACCCAAAGAGACAAATGATGAAGATTACCGAAGCAGGTTAATCACTCAGAATCAGATTTAATTAATTTCACTTTTCAGTTTCTTGATAGTTATTTACTTATTATTAATATTATTATAAGAAAAACCCTAAAAATGCCTATTATCTATAGTTTCGTAATATAACCTATTTTAAGTACTAATTAGATCTTTTGGTGTTTAGGTTGAAATTGATCTAGTACTAGCCGCCTTTGGGTATGATCCTTGGAGTACTCACCTACTCTGTTATCACTATATTATAACTTGACCCATATACTTGCAGATACTACCTCATTTATATATCTTTTGCTACAGTATTCACACTTTAGAAGTTAGTACGTCTGGAGTTAGCACATCTGGAGACGGTCAATGACTTACATGGTGAATTTTGAAAATAATGCCCTTGTGGCATATCATAGTAAGGTTCTCAATGGAGTAACCTAAAGGAATGATTCTTGTGGAAAATTCTATGTTAAATTTTTTTGGCATATTTAGTATGGTTCGCAAGTGTGATAAAAATGATCAGTAAGAAACAATGTCTCTATGGGTTGCGATAAAGTAATATACAAGGCCATGATTCAATTATGAATAGTGAACTGAAAAGATACAGAGAGGTGATGGGTTAACATAAGAAAAGTGTTTTTTTAGTAAGGATTCCAAATTTGATAATTGAAGGAGGTATCTATTATTTATGTAAATGACCATTCGTGAATTGTAATAAAACAATGGCTTAGAGTTCTGTATGCACGAGTAACGATGTTTCAATTGTATGGACCACTGGAAAAGAAATGGATAAAGGTTTATGAAAGATCAAATTGAAGAATGTAAGTGTTTTATCGAAGATGCTGATGTGTAAGTGTACACCCCAAACCTGGCCTAGACGCTATGGCCGAAATCTGGCGTGTCACATTGAAGTGTTTTTCGAAAACCATGTTCTCATTGAAAACCCTTCTTACTATTTAAAACCTCTAGCCATTTTAAAACTTGTGAAAACCTCAGTTTCCATTGGTTTATTAAAAGTCATTCTCTTGTAAAACATTATTACCTTTAAAACTTTATTTGCTGCGGAAGCTTACTTTAAAGTTTTACGAAAATGTGATATTTTGAAAAACAATTATTGTTTTCGAAAAGAAAATCGTGTTCTACACTAGCAGTTATAAAACAGTATATAAAATTCCAAATTTAGAACCAGAAATTAAAAAAGGCCTTGTTACAACCTAGATCAAATATAAGTACTTCTAAATAGATAACTTAAAAGAAAGTTAGAAACAATAGCAGTTGTGTTCCCACCTACGAGTCCCTCGCAGCACCGATCCTCCTAATGCTGGGGATTACCTGCACAGTTAATAAATAGGGTGAGTTTATGAAAACTCAGTGTATAATCCCCTGGCATCCAAATAGTCAGTCAACAATAGAATTAGAACCAATCTGGGCTTGAGCCCAATTCAGTAACAAAACAGTCTAACTCAGAATATATGTGGGCCAAAGCCCGATTCATTAACATTTGGGTCTTAACCCATCACAGTATCAATTGGGCCTAGCCCATCTTAGAATCAATATCAGTTGGGCCTAGCCCATATCAGAATCAAACCCATATGCATAATGCAAAAATGTATGCTAACCCATCCCATCCAACCCTACACTTGCCTCTGTCCAACCCTGCACTACCTACAGGGAATAAATCACTCACGCCATCCCTACACTCACAATGTTAGCACCGGTTGCGGCACTAAGTCAACAGAACAGCTCAAGGCCATAAACAGGACATCACATAGCCGTAAACATCGCAGTAACGCTGCCAGATAATAGGACGGTTGGAAGCCATAAGCAGAACAGCATAATGGCACAAAGCCATCGATAACTACATTATGTTAGGCACATAGCCATCAACTAGAGTAACATAACTAGCACACAGCCCTAGGTAAATGTGATCAACACAGAGTCGTCAATAATCATATATTGGCACATAGCCTTATCCAAATATGTTTAGCACATAGCCATAATTAGGTTGGCACAGAGCCATATGTAGGTTGGCACAAAGCCATAATCAGAATAATTCGCTTTAAGCCATCGGTAGCTGTATCATGTTAGGCACATAGCCATTATGGTAATATAGCCGGCACACAGCTTCGGGTAAATATGATTGACATAGAGTCGTCAATAATCATATATTGGGCTTAAAAGCCACCGGTGGATCCACGATCGTCAAGCAACCATGCGATCCTTAATCGGTAGATCCACGATCATCAAGAAACCATGCGATCCTCAATCGGTGGATCCACAGTCGTCAAACAACCATGCAATCCTCAATTTCTTCCCCCGTTTCATAATCCCCACCCATGTACAACACAATATTATATGAATGCAGCAAATATACACACGGCATACAAAACCATACAAATCACAGTCACAACAGTCCAATCACAGTCATACATTCTCAATTAAAACATAGTCAAATCAATCAAATTGTATTATCAGTGAGTCATATACCCTAGAGGGGCAGAACGGTCTTTTTACCTATTAGGGGTATTTTAGTCATTTCACCCTGCAAGGGTGTCTTGGTAAATTTAAAAACTAAGGGTATTTCGGTAATTTTGCAAACTAATGGTATTTCTATAATTTTTGAAAGTCAAGGGTATTTTTGTAATTTTGTAAATCAGGGGTATTTTGATAATTTTGCTAATCGAGGGTATTTTGGTAATTTTGTAAACCAAGGGCATTTATTAATTTTATAAACCAAGGGTATTGCAGTAATTCTACCCTATAGAGGTATTTCAGTAATACTAGCCTACAGATATGAGATTCACATAGCCCAATCCAATATTTACTACACAATCATACAATTTATCCACTTGGGCCCATAGGCCCATTAGGCCCACATAGCCCATCCCGGCCCATCGTGGCCCAAAGCAACCTAAGCCCACCAGAGCACTCATGATAGCCTCAACCATCACGTCATAGCTCCCACACGTGCGCTCGCACGCTCATGTGGCTGCCATCGTCGTGTAACCGGTATTTCGGCATTCCGACATTTGTCGTTCTACAGCTAGAGTAGTGCGAAATACATGCCTGTTTATGAGAACATGTCGAAGTCCACGATCACTAACCTTGGCACATCCTGCATTGAGTCTTAATCACTTTTTCCCTCACCAACTCATCTAGTTCACTCTATTTAATGCCAGCTTCTCACCAATTCCCATGTTAGCTTCTCGATGTGGGATTACTTTCAACCATTAGGAAAATTCCTTATTTTTATATGACCACTTCAACCACAGAGATCCAGTCCAACTCCACCTCCTACACAGCTCAAAAAGCAAAATAAATACTCCATTGCGCATCCCAAGACTTGAACCTTAGACCTCATAGTTACACAACACGCCACCTTGCCACTACACCACAAGGCTCTTTGTGTCTCTATTTTAGCCTTAATTAATTATAAGGTCTATAGGTCAATGTCCAGGTTCCTTTAAAAGAAAAACCAAAATAAATTGCAAGAGCCAAGACTTAAACCCAGGCTCCCTTGCAACCTTAATGACGCCACAACCAATAGAACACATGCTTCCTTGTGTCATTTATTTACCACAATAATTTAAAAGGCCGTCATCCAAGCACCCAGAGTTTTATTCACTTAAAACCAAAATTAAAAGCCCAGGTCTGAACCCAAGATTTCTCCAACACTCCTAAACACTCCTAATCACTTAACCATTACAACAGACTATCAATTGTGTCATTTCCTTGCACAATTAAATGCTTATATCCAACCTCTGTACAGACCCATACTTAAGGCCCAATACTTCTAGGCCCAAATTTGGGGCGTTACAATTCTACCCCCTTAAAAAAATTTTGTCCTCAAAATTTCTGACTATCTGAAAAAGCGCTTAGCTCAATTTACACCACTACACTCCCGCTGCACACTCTAGTGCTAAACTACACTAATACACTTTTAACTTAATCTCAAAACCTCTCACACCCAACCAAACATCTAACCATAGAAGCAAACAGATATTTACCACACATGCATACAATTTCTATATTCAAACATCACATCCAAAAGAACACACCTGACTTGAAAGGAACTGTGCAATCCTGAACCTGATGCTCCTTAGACCCGCATCTGAGACACGCTCCTGACTTCCTCCAGCATTCGTCCAGATGGCGCCTTTTGCAACGCTTGCAAGCCGGAAAGTTTAGATGTGTCTTAATACTTTTCACAGAACGAGGCTCCTACTTCAGAGGACTGTGATCCCTCTTCCTGTTGCACTCCAAGCGCCTAGCCTGAAGTGTTTCACCATATGCCTTAACTCCTACCTCGAACACTTCTTCCAGCACTTCCCTTATCAACCGGGTCAGTACCTCTATACTAAGCTTCGTGTTATTATTACCCAAAGTTGGCGGACTTACCTTGACTATAGTTTCCTGAACCATCTTATGTTCTGGGGAGACGAGCAACTCCTCGCATGTATCCAATGCCAAGACAGGGTTTGAGTTGTTACTTACTTAAACTCAATCAATCACACAAAAACCAGGTCATAACATTTCAATAAATTTAAAAATTTTCATTTCACATACATTTCGTCCCTTAATCAGGCTCACGAGGCCCAAAACATGCATTAGAGGTAGTTCGGGACTAAACCGAGAACTTAAAGAAAACTTGAAAAATTTCATGCTTTAAGGCTCCACACGCCCGTCTGGATATAGACTGTGTAGCCACGCACGCCCGTGTGGCTAGGGACACGCCCGTGCCCTTAGGCCGCGTGCAATACTGACTTTAAAACACGACCATGACACACGCCCATGGCAACAGACCGTGTGTCTACCCATGTAGACAATTATAAGGCTATTTTCCAAGCCATTTGTCACCCTCACAACATATGCACACATACTTATCCAATAACATACAACATGCCATAAATGAGCTTTTAAACATCTACAAAAATGTTATGCTCATGTTAATTTCTTATGCAACAAATATCATAGAATTTACTTACATCATTACCACATACTTGTCATAACTATCATTACGTCACAAACCTCATGTCCATTACTAATCATGCATAATGATATCCAAAAACCATTCATGAGGCATTATTAACTATTTACCAATCATTTAATATTGCATCAGTTACTAACTCATTGTGACAGCCCAAAATTGACCCTAGTCGGGAAGTGGTTTCGGGACCACAAAACCGAGTCATAAAATTTAGTTAAAATTTTATTTGCATATCTTATATGTGTGATAGTACTTGTATAAAAATTTGATATTTTAATTTTGTATTAGGAATGTGAATTTTGCTTGAAAGGATCTAGTTGAGAGACTTAGAAAATTATGATAGGTAAATAAGTAAGGACCAAATAGTATTAAAATAGGAAAGTTTGGGTTTGCATGTCAAAGTGCCCAATTCTTGATAAGTGGCCGGCCAAGCATGGTTCCATTCCTCCAAGTTTATGTTGTTTATTATTTAATATTGGTAAGTAAATTAGAATAAATAAAAGAAGGGAATTAAAAAGAAAAAAAGGATGAATAAAATAAGGGAGGAAGAAGGAGTGTTCATCCTTTTCCTTATCACAATTGCCGTACCTAAAGAAAGAAAAAGAAGAAAGTGAAGTTAAGGCATTTGGTCATCTTCAAGTTGATTAAGAAGCTCTTGAATATTCGGTGCCTAGGGGAAAAGTTTCTAAGAAGTTTGGCCATGCATGTAACTAGATTGAGGTATGTTTGATATTATTCTTTGAGATTCATGTATATTTTAAGTTGTAAGTTTGAAATCTACCTAGCCATGGTTCAAATTTTGTTAATTGATGGAGATGATATTCGGCCATGAATATTACATTCTTGGTTGGTATTTTGATGTCTTTGGTGATGAGGTATGAAGATGGTTGATTTTGAGTGTTTAATAAAAAGGATACATGAATTATTGTTAAATAATGGTCGAATGTAGCATGATTAAAGATGTGAATAAATTGAAGTTAAGGAGGTTGTCAATGAAAAATATGAGTTGGATGAGTTTTAAAGAATAAAAATTTAGGTGACTAGAGGTCAAGGACATTCAGTCAAAGGCTTGTGTGCTAGCAAAATCGGCCTAAATGTCGTTTTGATGTGTTGAATTGAGTAAGCTAGATCTTGGAACACATAAGGATTCGGCCTTCTAAAACAATAGAGATAAGTGTATGAAAGGCTAAGTTTAAGTAGTAAGGCCGAATAGGTTGTACATAAGACACTTGTGAGTTCTTGGCCAAGCAATTGACAAATTAAATTAGAGTTCTTGTGACGTATAATGTCAAGTCTAACTTGGTATATTTGGCCACCTAACTAAGTACATCGGTGGTGTTGAATGTAATCTTACACATTCGGCCATATGGGGTAAAAATGGGTCGAGTGTTCATAAGATGAAATTAGGTGTTTAAATGATGTTATAGTTGACATTGTGCATATATACATGCATTCGGCCATCTAATTGAGTATGAAGGTGGTGTTAAATCTAATTGTGATGCCCATTCCGAAGTATATATATACATATATATGTATATATACATAAGTATGCCCATTCGTGATGTTACCTTTAATTATGTGTATAATCACTAAATGGGTAATTAGTGAGGATGGTTGCCGAATATACAAACATACATATGCATGTGTAATTGAATTATGAATGTTTAGCAAGATGGTTAAACTAGTTGATTTATTGATTAAGCTCAAGGATTTAAAGGAGGAGAATCAAGCAAAGGCAAAGAAAAGATCATCGAGTAGCCGAGTTGGAACCGTCCTACCCAACACAAAGTAAGTCATCAAGCATATATTTTGTATTGATCTAAATAGACATAATGTCTATGTAATTATGCCGAATGGAATGATAAATTTATATACATGTATGCATGTGGTGATGAAAGTGTTGAATGAAAAGAAAAGAGGTGAGATGTATTGAGTTGTTGATCTCGGCACTAAGTGTGCGGTATAAACATTTATGATCATGAGATTGGCACTAAGTGTGCGGGTTTAAATTGTTCAGCACTAAGTGTGCGAGTTTGATTATATAGCACTAAGTGTGCGAGTTGATTATATAGCACTGAGTGTGCGGACTTAATATATATTTTTGAATCATATGGGCACTAAGTGTGCGACATTATTGAGTTGATCACGGACAGCGGATCGGGTAAGTACCTTGAGTTCGTGACTACTAGGCGCTATGTTTATATTTGAAGTTGAGCTTGGTAAGTTTGAACCTATGTGACAATTATAATTGAGGTCACGTACATAAGATTTATCGTGGAATAGGTGAAAGGTCGTTTAGTTGTATGATTGTAACGAAAACAAAATGATGTATGAAAATGCCTCAAATATCCTATTGATTAGTATATGGAATGTGAATGCATGACTTGGTATGAGATTGAACCGATAGGTTTGAGGAACTATGGTATGGTTCGGTATGGGTGGAGTAACTAGCCTCGTTCCATTTTGCTTCCTCTTGTGATAATGTTATTAATGGATGGTAGTGCATTGCTTATGACTTACTGAGTTATATACTCACTCGGTGTTTCCTTGTCACCTATTTTAGGTTTCTTGGACTCGTCTCTTTTTGCGTGATCGGGCCGTCATTGGAGTCATCACACCGGCTAGCAAGTTTTGGTACTTTCTTCTTAGTCGGCTTAGGAGAACATTTCGGCATGTATAGGCTATTATGTTGTGTTTGAACTTTGGTATGTAAACTTTTAGCCATGCGAAAATGGCATAAATGTTCGGTTGGGTTTGGTTTTATAACGTTAGGTCGTAAGTCTTGATAATTCGACTTTTTTTTTATGCCATACGTCATGGTTGATTATTTTTGGTGTTAAAATTCATGATATGGCAATAGTGTAGTAGGGAGATGTTTGACAATGATTAGCCTTTGGCATGGCTAGTCATGATCATAATTGGTGATATGTATGATGAATTACTAGTTAGATCAAGGAGAAATCACGAAATAGGCATAGTTGCTTTCGTAACAGATGCTGGCAGCAGCAGTGACGTGAGATTGAAAAATCACTAAAAATAGTAGGAGTGGAATTAATTAATTAATAAATTATGTAATCGAATCTTGACGAGTCTATTTTCATATAGAACTAACAAAATGATCATATGGACAGTATGTTAAGAGATATTCAGGTTCTCGTGAAACAGGGCCAGAACGGTTTCTGGATTCCCTATTCCGACTTTGGAAATTCATTATAAATTAACCAGAGATAATTAGGAGTCATGCCATATATTTACAGATTCCTCTCTGAGTCTAGTTTCTATAGAAACAAACGCCATCGGTATTGAAGCTCTGTGCAGGGAGATATCCAAGTCGTAATGCGCAAAGGTCAGTGTAGTCAATCCCTGTAACATGGGAGACTTTGACTAATAAACTGTACTAATTGGCCTGACCAAAAATTCTACAAAAATTCTACCATATAGGTATATGAGTCTAGTTCCAGGGAAAATTTACAAAACTTGATTTCGAGTTTCAGAACTCAAGATATGATTTTTAAAGCGACTAGTACGCAGATTGGCAGCTTGTCTGGGAAATGTCAAATAAGTGGTTTGAAGTCTGTTAACACCTCGTGTTCGACTCTGGCGACGGTCTCGGGTTCGGGGTGTTACACTCATCAATGTATCTCAATTCAATATCTAAGTATACATGCTGTAAGCCACATCACAAGAGATAATAACATACATGTATAAGAATAATCATATAGGCCCATAACGTCATTAGCCGACATAAGCCAATTTATATGACTACATACTACCTTAATAACAAGCTAATGCCTTTGGCTGAACCATAGTATCACATACTCAACATTAAAACCCTATACATGCCATAGACTCGAAACATTAGGATTTACTTACGCCGATAGTGTTAACTCGATAGTGTGATAATATCTCTGACAGCCTCCAACCTGAGCTAATCTGGAAACCCTAGAGAACATGGGAAAGAAAGGGGGGTAAGCTTTACACTTAGTAAGTTCATATGAAAACAATAAGCAACTCATTAACATATTTTATCAATGTTTACAACATATTCTCAAGTTCATAACAAGTTACCTTCTTGAACAATAGTCACTAAATTATTTATATCTGGAGCCACAAAACTCCAAATTAAGTTCCATTAATTTTCCTTAAAACTAGACTCATGTACCGTTCTACCATAAAATTTCAAGAATTTTTGGTTTGGCTAATTAGTACAATTTATTCCTCAAACTTACCCCTGATTCACTGTCTGGCAGTTCCGACCCTTCTTGCACTAAAGTTCAAATATTTAATAGCACAGGACTCAAATAATGTTCTCGTCTATTTATCTTGAAACTAGACTCATTAAGGATTCTAAGAATATAAATAATAACTCATAACCATTTTTGTAAAATTTATAATGATTTTCTCAAATCAGAACAGGGGATCTCGAAGTCATTCTGACTTTGTCCTTTCAAATATCTCATTATACGAAATTCTTTTGCTTACACAGTTTCTTTTATAAGAAACTAGACTAAATAAGCTTTATTCCATATTTTATTCACTCCTAACTCATTTTCCACTATTTTTAGTGTATTTTCAAAGTTACACTACTACAGTAACTCAAATCTGTCAAGGCTAAGTTACTCATTCATGACCATTGTTCAAAAAATTAATATAACATCATTTCATCCATCATGGTAAGAACACATATTTATGCATCATTGATCATTCACATACCAAGGCATTCTCATAGTCTTAGTGTACAAACATACACAACTTGTAACTTAACTCAAGCGTATACTCACCAATGACCTACCTCATTAGGACCATCATCAACTCTTTCCTCGGATTACCCATTGAACGCTTGGAATACTAATTGAATACTCAGAAAGACCTTTGCACATAAGTGCCTCAATTGTAGCTACAGCTCCCTCATATCTCATGACATTTAAATGTTCACTCTCGAGCTAGTCGTCTAGACTCATAATTCCTAGTGACATGTCACTCGTATCCTATTTTATTCCTAAGGTTCAAACAGGATTTTTTTCCTCGCCTATCAAGGCTTTGTCTTATCATATTTATATTAATCACATACACATTAATATTCATACAATTCATGTAATGATAACATTTAAATACATGTATAGCATGGTATTGTTTACATACGAACTTACCTCGATACCACAAAGGTGAAAAAGACATAATCGTCCATAAATTGATTTTCCCCGTTCTAGGCCCAAATTGCATTTTTTAACATCTAAAACATCACATTTAGCTAATTAAAACAATGTACTAATCAAATTAGTCCATTGACACACTTTGGAAAAATTTACAATTTTGCCTTCTATTTTGCCAAAATTACCAAATTGCCCCTAAGCTCGAAACAAGATTTTTATTCAACTTCTTTACTCCTTAAGCCTAGATAAACCATTTTCATAACTATGGTAACTCACAAACATCATTATTATACACACTAACACCTTATCATACAACTTAGCAAACTAGCTCTTTTTAAGGTGTTTTCATGCAATTTCTTTCACAAAGGTTGGTTATTAGACAACTAGGACTCATAATCTTCCATAAAAAATAGCAAAGAACACATTTACTCTCATGGAAAAACCCTAGACTCTTCATTATTTTGCAAACTAGACCCCTCATTTGAAAGCTTAGACTTTAGGGATTCCAAAAATGTAAAAATCATCAAGAAACAACCAAAGGTCACTTACTTGTTAGAGCTTAAAGTGGCTGAAAGTTTAAAGATCAAAACCCCCATTCTTTGCTGCCATTTTTGGTGGCGAGAAGATGAAGAATGAAAGAGAAATTGACAACTTTTTCTTTATTTATTTTATTATCCAAAAAGTCACTTTAAATCCCATAAAATATGGCTTTTTGACCAATCTTGTCTCCCTTGGATGGCCAACTCAATAAAAAAGGGTCTAATTGTCATTTAAAAGCCCCCAATTTTAATTATCTAGCTATTAAACACCTTTAGGCACTAAAATATAACTTTTACCTTTTACGCGATTTAGTCCTTTTTCGAAATTGGACTAGAAATCGCTAAAATTAACTTACCAAAATTTACATGCACTTATAAAATTATATTATAACACATAAAATAACATCAAAATAATTTTCTCTGGCCTCAGAATAGTGGTTCCAAAACCACTGTTCCGATTAGGCATCGGGCTGTTACATCGCGACCTTGCTTGGCTTTGAAATCCATCACAGTACCGATTGCGGCACTAAGACAACAGAACAACTCAAGGCCGTAAACAGGACAGTACATAGCTGTAAACATCGCATCAACGCTGCCAGATAACAGGATGGCTGGAAGCCATAAGCAGAATGGCACAATGGCACAAAGCTATCGATAACTACATTATGTTAGGCACATAGCCATCAACTAGAGTAACATCACCAGCACACAGCCCTAGGTAAATGTGATTGACACAGAGTCGTCAATAATCATATATTGGCACATAGCCTTAGGCAAATACGTTTGGCACACAACCATAATCAGGTTGGCACAGAGCCATATGTAGGTTGGCACAAAGCCATAATAAGAATAATTGGCTTTAAGCCATCGGTAGCTGTATCATGTTAGGCACATAGCCGTTACGGTAATATAGTCAGCACACAGCCTCGGGTAAATATGATCGACATAGAGTCGTCAATAATATATATTGGGCTTAAAAGCCACCGGTGGATCCACGGTTGTTAAGCAACCATGCGATCCTTAATTGGTGGATCAACAGTCGTCAAGAAACCATGCGATCCTCAATCGGTGGATCCACAGTCATCAAGCAACCATGCGATTCTCAATTTCTTCCCCCGTTTCATAATCCCCACCCATGTGCAGCATAATATTATATGAATGCAGCAAATATACACACGACATACAAAATCATACAAATCATAGTCACAACAGTCCAATCACAGTCATACATTCTCAGTCAAAACATAGTCAAATCAATCAAATTGTATTATAGTGAGTCATATACCCTAGAGGGGCAGAACGATCTTTTTACCTATTGGGGGTATTTTAGTCATTTCACCCTATAAGGGTGTTTTGGTAAATCTACAAACCAAGGGTATTTTGGTAATTTTGCAACCAATGGTATTTGTATAATTTTTGAAAGTTAAGGGTATTTTTGTAATTTTGTAAATTAGGGGTATTTCTGTAATTTTCCAAATCAAGGGTATTTCGGTAATTTTCCAAATCAAGGGTATTTTGGTAATTTTATAAATTAAGGGTATTTATGTAATTTTACAAGTCAAGGGTATTTCGATAATTTTACAGGTCAAGGGTATTTTGGTAATTTCATAAATTAGTGGTATTTTGGTAATTTTACAAAATAGGGGTATTTGGTAATTTTGCTAATCGAGGGTATTTTGGTAATTTTGTAAACTGAGGGTATTCAGGAATTTTGTAAACCAATGGTATTTCAGTAATTCTACCCTACAGGAGCATTTCAATAATTCTAGCCTACAGATATGAGATTCACATAGTCCAATCCAATATTTACTACACAATCATACAATTTACCCAATTGGGCCCAAAGCAACCTAAGCCCACGAGAGCACTCATGATGGCCTCAACCATCACGTCAAAGCTCCCACACGTGCGTTCGTACGCTCGTGTGGCTACCTCGCTGTGTGACCGGCATTTCGGTATTCCGGCATTTTTCGTTCTACAGCTAGAGTAGTGCGAAATACACACCTGTTTATGAGAACGCGCCAAAGTCCATGATCACTAACCTTGGCATAGCCTGCATTGAGTGTTAATCACTTTTTCCCTCACCAACTCATCTGGTTTGCTCTATTTAAAGCCAGCTTCTCACCAATTCCCATGTTAGGTTCCCGATGTGGGATTACTTTCAACCATTAGGAAAATTCCTTATTTTTATATGACCACTTCAACCACAGAGATTCAGTCCAACTCCACCTCCTACACAACTCAAATAGCAAAATAAATACCCCATTGCGCATCCCAAGACTTGAACCTTAGACCTCACAGTTACACAACATGATATCTTGCCACTACAACACAAGGCTCTTTGTGTCACCATTTTAGCCTCAATTAGTTATAAGGTCTATAGGCCAAAGTCCAGGTTCCTTTAAAAGAAAAACCAAAATAAATTGCAAGAGCCAAGACTTGAACCCAGGCTCCCTTGCAACTTTAATGACGCCACAACCACTAGACCACATGCTTCCTTGTGTCATTTATTTACCACAATAATTTAAAAGGCCTTCATCCAAGCACCCACGGTTTTATTCACTTAAAAGCAAAATTTTTGCTAAAGCCCAGGTTTGAACCCAAGATTTCTCCAACACTCCCAAACACTCCTAATCACTTAACCACTACAGCAGACAATCAGTTGTGTCATTTCCTTGCACAATTAAATGCTTATATCCAACCTCCTTAAGGACCCATACTTAAGGTCCAATACTTCTAGGCCCAAATTTGGGGCGTTAGAGTAAGTAATGATTTCACAGTAAGGCATGTTACTCTATAGTGAATTAAAAACGAAATTTGAGAAATGCTTTCTCTATAGACAAGTTGAAGGACAAGAACAATAAGATTGTCATAACAATTCATCAGTAACAATGAGCAATTATTGAATAGGTAAATGATGTTTTTCTCACTAAGTTCTTGTGAGCTTACATGGGTTTATAATTTTGTTTCAGGTTGAATGAGAGTGCGCTAAAGGAAAGGGCATATTGGGTTATTATGCATATAGAACAAGTTTGGCGACACGTTCAAAGTATGAATTATATAACACCCCTAACCCATATCCATCGCCGGATTAGAGTTACAAGGTATTACCAGTCAAAAACAAAATTTCAAACGATCACGTACACACCCTTATATTAACTTTTAAAAATAAACAATCGTTAATTAATTTCAATAGTCGATTTAATTACTAATACCACAGAGCTGAATATACTTTTAATTCAAACTCATAATACATGCAGATATATAGACTTCATTACACTTTAGTCACATACTGTAACTATACACAATTGGATTACACAAAATGTACTACTTATTATCATTTGATAAAAATCATATCAAATTCGACATTCATTTAATATTAAGTTAAACACTTAATCACCACATAAACCACATATAATTATTATGATTTATTATTGTACATGCCATTATTCACCTAGTCATTCTTCCATGCATTTAGCCAAGAAGTTTGTTCTTAACTATTACTCACTCACAGTTTAAATGAATTAACTTACAATTCTATATACTTCAAATGTTTAAATCATTATATATATTATATAATATAATATACCAACATTTAATATGCTACAGTTGGATACAAACATACTATAACCACCTATGTTAATCACATTTACTGAACTATGATATAACATAAATTAATGATTCCATATAACATACCCAACTTGTCACTATTGGATCAAAACATTAATCAGCTACCACAACTGAATTTAAATAGTTTAAACCCATCCAAAAACATGCATGCATAATTCAACTAGTTGACCGAAAATACTTATTAACTAAAGGAGATTATTTCTATAATTTCAAAACATTAACCACATATAGACATATACAGAACGTAAATATTACATACTATGTATCAAATATATTAAGTCAAATTATCATATACAAAAATATTTATATAAGCAATGCTAAGTTACAAATAAACCATAACCTTCTTATTGAATTCCATCTTATAACCGAATATACCAATATATTATTGAAATAGTTTCAAACTAATTCATGTATGTTTATGTAACACTCCAAACCCAGCCCAGACGTTATGGCCGAATCTGGCGTGTCACATTGAAGTGTTTTAGCAAAAACCTCATTTTTATTGAAAATGTAACACCTCAAACTTGGCCTAGACGTTATGGCTGAATCTGGTGCGTCACATCAAACCATTTTTCAAATTTGATCTTTTCGGTGAAAATCCATTACTGAATCTAAATTCCTTTATTATAATTAAACTAAAGTTCTCATCAAAACGTTTACCAATTTGTTTGCCTTTGGTATATTACCTCATTTAAAATCGCGGAAGCATTTTGAAAACTTTGTTGTTGGAAGCTCGTGTTCCTTAGAAAATCATGCCATTTTGAAATCTCGAGTTTTCCTAGACTAGCAGTTTAGTATAAGAAATCACAATCACCACTTTAAACAAATAGTATGCAACTTTTGTATTTTACGCGATTAAGTCCTTTTTTTTCAAATTAAGCAGCCAATCGATAATATTAGCTCACGAAATTTTCACACATATCAAATAACATGCTGTAAATACTGAAAATAATATTAAATAATTTTCTGACATTAGATTTGTTGTTTTGGAACCACTGTTCTAATTTAGCTAAAATCGAGCTGTTACAATTTTTCCTCAAAATAATCAGCCTCTAACTCTCTTTTCTCCTACCTTAGCCATCCCTAATCTGCATTCATTCTCTTGATCTTTATTTTTTTCTATTCTGCATCTCCCACCATTGTTGTTGTCACACCTATCACCACCATTCACTCTTGATTTTTATTTCTTTTGTCTTCAAGATTGAGCATCATCTTCATCCCTAACTTGCTTCCATTTTTCTTCAATTAGAACAAACCCAAAACTGAAATCTTGAATCTCCAAGATCAACTCCATTCTTGCCAAAAAAGTGCCATCGCCGTCCATCTCCATTAACTTGTGTAAGACCGCTTTTCATTTGATTTCTTAGGTAATCTTACAAGTTAAAAACCTAAATTTCTAGATCTAGAATTTGGGGAATTTTTAATGTTTTTAAATTTATTTTTCCAGCTTTTAATTAGATCTCAAATTGTTTTAAAATTCAGCCCCAATTCTAACCACAGGTGGTGGTCGTGCGCATTTGTGTAGAAAATGGGGCTTTTTTTATTGAATCTTACCCATTTAATTTCAGTCTTAATTTGAGTGCTTAAACCCTTCTAATTAGCCTTTAAACCCATTTCAATTAGGGAAAAATGTTCTTGATCAAATGGCCATTCGGAACTCACAAATCGAGAAGCATAAGTGCAATTAAGCGTAAACTAGCTTGTTGTTTCGACATAGTTGTTGGGTAAAGGTTATGGATTGATTAGATGAAGGAATTTAATCATTATTAGCTACTGATTTTCCAATATATTATTGAATTAGGTGCTGATCCAACTATCCCAAATCAACCGTGAAATCGATGAACAATTGCACGTACGATTCACATCAAAACAATGTAAGAAATCTAACTAGTTTAGATTCGTAAAATAGTTATAATTTTCTATAACATCCTGATTTTTGGCCTAGTCGGAACAGTGGTTTCAAGACCACAAATTTAAAGTAATAAAATTTATTTTAATATTATTTTGAGGTCTATAGCATGATAATATGATTGTGTAAAAATTTTGTTAAGAAATTTTACCATTTGAATGCTTAACTTGTGAAAAGGACTAAATCGCGTAAAATGCAAAAGTTGTGTTCCATTAGCTAAAGGTGTTAATAGATATAGAACTTAAAAGTTGAGGTCCTTAATGATTAATTAGGCCATTATATATGTGTATGGCTGTACATGAAGAGTAATAAATGAAAAGTCAAAATGTCAAAAATTGGGTAGGGTTGGTATTTGATGACATTAGCTAAATGAATAAAAAAATAAAATCAAAGGATCATCTTTTTTTCTCCATCTTTTCCCAAAAATTGAAGTGAAAAATCCCCATGGGAGCTTGAAAATTTTCATCACAATAAACCCCTACATGTAAGCCATTCTGATGGTTTTTTTGTGTGTTTTTGGAACCCTTATAGCTTAATCTAGCTAATGAGGGGACTATTTTGCACTATAGTTGAAAGTCTAGGGTTTTTCAATGAAAGCATTAATTTTGTTTACTAAATTTTTATGGAATAAAATGAATTTTGGCTGTTACATAAACAACTTTTGTTAAGTGATTTTCATGAAAACACCTAATGAGGACCTTTTTGTAAAAGTCATAAAATAGGTGGTAAATGTGTAAAATAACTGAAATTTGTGAGTTGTTATAAGCTCAATAAAGGTTCAGGTAGGCTTAGGTAGTGAAGGAATTTTATGAAAATCATTTTATGAGCCTAGAGGCTATATTGTAATTATGTGAAATTTTAGGGACAAAAATGTAATTTTTCCAAAATATGATTTATGGGCTGCTTTGAATAATCTGATAATTAAAAAAGTGAAATTTATCTATAGATAAAAAATAGAGTCCGGGCCTAGACTAGATAAAGAGCAAGACCTTGGAGTAAATCAAATTAGTTGTCTATATTTTGTACCGAGGTAAGATTGTGTGTAATGGATATAGCATTCTACTATGTATTTAACATTTAATGTTGTACGGATTATATGTTTTCCTTTATGACTATTATTGATGTTATCCAACAAAGATTTGAGGTGATGATAGCCGGTTGAACATTAGGAGTACTTAGGGTACATATATCATGTCCTTGAGTTGATGAGATCTCGTATAAGACCATATCTGGGATATGGCTTCGGCATTGGTATGTGTTATCATGTAAGACTATATCTGGGATATGGCGTTGATATGAGATCCTATGTAAGACCATGTCTGGGACATGGCATTGGCATCGACATAAGAGATCTCATGCAAGAACATGTCTGGGATATGGCATTGGCATCGAGTTGTAATCCCAAGTAAGACCATATCTAGGATATGGCGTTGGCATCTTATTATGTGAATGAGGCTTTTCGAGTACCCTTTAGTATTCCAAATGGTTCAACAGGCAGTCCAAGGATTTATCAAGGAAATGACGAGGTATGATCATGTTAAAAGGGTATAGGTATGCACACCAAGCACGTAGTTATTGAGATTACGAAAGGATAATACTCCGGTAAGATGAGAATGAAGGAATTAAGACTTTGAATTTCCATTGAGCTTTATGTAAATTGAATGAGATAGGGCATGGATAAGATGGTTATTGAGAATGAGATAATTTAAGTTATGTTATGTTTGTGGGTGAAAATGCATATTTTTATTGCTTAATTAATTACATGCAAGCTTATTAAGCTTTATGCTTACCCCCTCTTTTCCAGTTCCTTTTAGTATTGCCAAGCTAGTTCAAGGATCAAGGGATGTCAGAGGCTCGTTCACACTTTCGACTGGATCTTTTGGGTATAGTTAGTCTCAATATTTTGAGTATGGCATGTATAGGGACTTGGTCTTTTTATTATGTGTCATATTGGTCTAGCCAAATGTGTTGGCTTATAATGATAGTTGATTCATTTTGTGTATGGCCATGAGATATGGCTCAAAATGATAATTGGGTTGTAAACCTATTCAACTATGTATGTTTGTGCCAATTTCATTATGATATGGCCTATGGTTATGGATGATTGAATGTTGATAAATGATATGTGAGTGTATGATATGTTATGGGAATGCATACATGCAAGTCTAAGAGAAATTGTTTATTTGTACGTATGTGTTTGTTTAAATAAGGGTGGAAATTGGCTTGAAAAATAGCCTTAAAGTTGTCCACACGGGTAGACACATGGGCATGTGTCTAGACCGTGTGCGACACACGGCTTGCCCCATGGGCCTGTGATCTGGCCGTGTGTCCCCTGCACTCTAATTAATGCCAAACAGAATGCCTAGTAGTAAACACATGGGTAGAGACACGGCAGTGTGTCTCAGCCATGTGAGAGGCATGGCTTTAGAACATGGGCGTGTGCCCAGGCCGTGTAAAGTCTGCACCTGATTTTGGAATTTAATCTGCCACACAGCCTAAGGACACGGGTATGTTCCTTGGTTGTGTAACTTTATTTGGTTGATGACGTCATAGTCAGAGAGTTACACAGGCTAAGGACACGGGCGTGTCCCAAACTACATGGGCGTGTGACTCTCTGACACATAAAAATTTTCTAAGTGTTGTAGAAGTTTCGAAAGTTTCCGGTCTAGTCCTAAATCCTTTCCGATGCATGTTTTGGGTCTCGTAGGCCCGTATAAGGGATGTTAAGTACATGTTTGAATGACCTCATTGGAACGAAATTTTATGATCTGGTTTTGTGTGTTTGATTGAGTTCAAGTACTGTAATGCCTCGTACCCTGTTCTAGTGTTGAGTACGGGTAAAGGGTGTTACATTTAGTGGTATCAGAGCTATGATTTACTCAATTCTTGGACTAACATAGCGTGTGTACGGGTCTACACTACAGCAAAACAAGTTTTTCGTGGCATTTTTAGCGGCGTTTGAAGAAAAAATGCCGCTAAAGATCGAGCATTACCGGTGCTATTTAAAAAACGCCGCTAATGCTTGATCTGTAGCGGTGTTTTTTAAAAAGCGCCGCTAATGCTCATCTATGAAAAACGTCGCAAAAAGTAAAGCAGGACGTCATCGTTTAACGTTGAACTTTAGTGTTATTAGTGGCGTTTTTCCAAAAGCGCCGCTAAAGATTGAGAATTAGTGGCGTTTTTTAAAAAGCGCTGCTAATGCTCAAACATATAGCGGTGCTTTTTTAAAAACGCCGCTAATTCTCAGACCTATAGGGGCGCTTTTTGAAAAACGCCGCTAATGCTCAGACCTATAGCGGTGCTTTTTGAAAAAATGCTGGTAATGCTCGATTTATAGCTGCATTTTTTCCAAAAGCGCCACAAAAACATTTTATTGGTTTTTTATATTAATTAAATGCAATTTGTTTTTAATTGAATATTTAACTTCTTCGGGAAAAAATAATGACACGTAGAAAAAGTTTGAAAATAAAAACATATAAAAATATATGTTAAAAATGAAAAAATTAAAATACTATCATTTAAAATAATTTTAAAGCTTTCTTGGTATATGACTGATTGTTTGTCAATTTATAATTCTTCTATTATCATAAAAGGGATAATATTAATTTGAAAATATTGAATTACTTATCATTATAGTTTAAGGTTTATGGTTTAGAGTATATAGTTCAGGGTTTAGGGTTTAGGGTTTATGATGAGTTAATATTTTAAGGTTTATGAATTATGGGTTTAGGGTTTAAGGTTTAGGGGTTTATGGTTTATGAGTTAAAATCTCAAGGTTTAGGGGTTTATGGATTATGACTTAGTGATTATGATTTATGGTTCAAGGGTTGAGGTTTAGAGATTTAGGGTTTATGTTTTAAGGGTTAAAGGTTAAGGGTCTAAGAGTTAAGAGTCCAGGGGTAAGGGTTTAGGGTACATGGTTTAGGGTTTAAACTTTAAGGGTTAAGGGTCCAAGTTTATGAGTTAGGGGTTATGGGTTTAAGGATTTAGGGGTTAAGGCATTAATGGGACATAGGTTATGGGTTTAGGGTTTAGGATAATTAGTGTTAAAAAATTAATTAAAATTTGAAATATTATAATTTAAAATAATTTTAAAGTTTTTTTGGGTATATGAGTGCTTTTTTTTAATTTATATATATTAAATAATTTAAAATTTTAAAGATTTCAAATTTTTAATAATTTTCAAGATTTCAAATTTTATCTAATTCTTTTAACTATTAGTTAAATTTTAAAAAATTATTTATTTAAATAAAAAATTTAAAATACTATTATTTAAAATAATTTTAAAGTTTTTGGGTATATAAGTGATTTTTTAATTTATATTGTTTTTAAATTATATATTAAATAATTTTAATTTTTAAAGGAATTAGAGGCGTTTATAAAAAACGCCGCAAAAGGTATATAATATAAAAACACCGCAAAAGAGCATCATGTTTTAAGCAAAACGGCGCCGTTTTGTAGGATTTATTAGTGGCGTTGTTTTTGAAGCGCCGCAATAGTTTTGGATTTAGCGGCGCTAGCGTATAAACAATGCTAATATTATTTTGTTCAGATCAAAGCGTCGACATTTTGTTAGTTTATTAGTGGCGTTTATCTAAAACGCCGCAATAGCTTACCCTTTTAGCAGCGTTATTGCGAAAACGCCGCAAATGTTAAATTATGTTGGTTAAAACATCGTCATTTTGTTGTCTTCTTTTTTACACACGATAACACTTAGAAATTTTCACAACTCTCCCCAGTTCATTTCCCCTCTTTTCCTTAGTGCAAATCCCTAAAGAATTATCACCTGTTTTTCCCTAATTTGACATCCGAAAATAACCCCTTCTTCCCTAGTTTGAAATCCCTAAAATTCACCCTTCCCACTGGCCATTGATTCCCCATCTATCCCTTTTGCCTTTTTCGTATTCGAAGTGTCAGGTGTCCTGTAGGCGTTGGACTTAGGTTTCTAACTATCCCTTTTACCTTTTTCGTTTACACCTGTAAGTTCTTCTCTGCTCATCTCCTCGATAATTTTTGGGTTCAAAGGAGAAGCATATTTCTTTTATGCTTCAGATTTCAATTTGTCTGGTTATTTTCGTTATTTTCTATGTTATATTCTAAGTTCATTCAAGTTTCTTATCTGGGTTTGTGTTGCTTGTTTCAGTTTTGTACTAAGTGGAGCTGTATTTTCTTTTAATAGGTCCTATTGGAAAATTGGAATTTGAAAATTTGAATCTTGTTCATGGAAAGCTTAATAGGAGTTGTATATATATATATTTATCCGTGTGTGTGTTCTATAACTTAGTCAGGTTTAGGTGTCGTCTTCATGATTGAACTTATATGAATTGTTTTTGTGTTGATATAAATACATAATTCTAAATACATAAATCCTGAAGTTTGTGAATTTTATGAATTATTTGTTTTACCCAAAAATGTTATACTAATAAACTAAGTAGTAGGAACATTAGTTTTACTAAATTGAGCCGCTCGTGTTTCCTATTTCGGATCATGCGTACTAATTCAAAACTTGCTAGGGAGGTTTGTGCCTAATTTTAATGTTGAGTAGTTCCGGTTAGAATTTCTTAGCTTAAAAAAGGAATAAACATGTGGTATCCTTCTGTTGGAATATCACTAGTGGTCCCCAACTTTGAGTGGAGCATCTAATTCCAAAACCCATGGTTACCTTTCAATTTCCATTGAAAACATAGTTGGTCTTTTTCTATTGGTTCAAATCCATACCCGTTGATAAAAATGATTGAGATTTAGTTGAGTGAAACAATAAATATAGGCATATGATATGCATGTTTAAGGTTTGTTTATTTTGAATCAATATGTGCTTTCTCTCTATCATATGTTTATTTGTTAGTTTTGTTGATTGGCAAAGGCTTTACATTTTTTCATTAGGTTTGTTTAGTGTATGTTTAAGTATGTTTCAGAAAAAAAGAAAAAAGGTCGAAATGTTTGCATATTTAAGATATTTTATGTGCCAAAGCTATTTTGCTGGATAGTGTCCTTGTTATGTGCCAAAGTTTAAACCGCAATGTATTGATCTCAAGAGAACAAAATGAAGCTCTGAGAATTTGATTTTTTTTCTTCTTTAATAGTTAATCTTGTCTCTCTCTTTTTAAACAGCAGATACAAAAATTTTGAACGGTTGCATCGACTTCCCAATTATTCATTACATTTTCCCCCCAAAAGGATATTTTCATCAAGCACAGAGGATGCTTTTGTTCATCAACCGTGCATTCATCTTGACAAATATCTGCAAGTAATTTATGTCCTAGTTTTTCATTTTTTTAGGATGGTTACTTTTGAACATGTTTCTTCAACTAAGCCACCTCTTTACAGGATCTTTTGTCTATACCCAATGTGGCTGAACAACATGAAGTGTGAGATTTTTTAAGTGTTTCCTCAAAGGTGCGTGTCTTCTTGGAATTGGGTGCTTCCTTATTTTCTATGGATAGAATGAATGACATCCAACACTAATTGTGCTTGTAATTTTCTTTTGAAGAATTACTCTTTCGGAAAATCCTCATCCCACGTCGCAATCATACGGCCTTGCTCAGATTGTTGAGAAATTGGCTAATCCTTTAACCCCAGAAGAGTCCTTGTCCACCACCACCATATGAGGTTGGCCTTCTTTCGAGTATTTCATCAAAAGGTAATTTCAATTATCTAATTCTCAACAATATGAATCCACCTTCTGCCTTTCAATTTTATGGTGGATTTGGATTTTTTTAAATTTGGGGGAAAAGTTTGCCCTAACATTCAAATTGAATTTCGAGGATCCAATGCTATCAATTGCCCTGTAATTTTAACCTGTTTCCACTTTTCAGTTTGATAGTGAACTTGATTATTTTAAATTTGGGCAAACCTGCAAACTTTTACCCTAATATTCAATTTGATTTCCCCAGGTCCTGCCGTTATGCTTATACTATTAAAAAATTTAATAACATAAATATGGTTCCTCTTTGTTGACCAATTCAACCTAGAACGTGGCATTTTTTTTATTGAGTTATTCGGGTTTGATCATTCTGACTAGAATATAATTTTTTATTATTTAGGTTTATTTAGTTATCGGCATTGGGTATCTTTGAATAAGACATTACGCCATTGTTTTAGGCATATTACGACGGCTGAAAATTAGTGATTAATAACTTGCGATTCATAGGTAAGAACTAGCTTTCTTTTCTTGAGAGAAAATACTATGTGATTGAGAAATTTTTTTCTCAATGGTGCCTAACTTCACCAGAAGTACGTAAGAAAATATTACTTTCGAACCTTTTGTATCCATTTTTTGATATATTTCATATATCGGTGCTAAGATAAGACCAGAGACCAGAGAAAGGATCCTCCAAATACATTAAAAAATTTAGGAAAAAGTTGAGTATGCATCTAATACTTACACTTGAGTCTAAATAGGATAGCTTCTTTATTGTCCATTCAGCATTGCTGTGTGCTTTTCTGCATTTATATTACTAGAAAGTTTGAACTGTTAGTTAGCATTTATATGCAGGTATGTTGTTTCTATTCTTGGTTATTATGATATCCTTACTATTTATGCTCTGGTTTCTGGCTGTCAGTTGCACTTTGTGGTTTTACTACTTCAAAACACAAGATCTTCTAGAAATCTTCTTAAAAAAAATCAATAAGCTAATGATACTCCAAGTGGGCATCAATAAGTTTAGGAACTCAATCATATGCTTCATCTTTCAGTCTGTCATTCAGTTGTCTGGTACATGATGTTTAGCTATATTATTGTGAATCTATGGATTCTTTTTGAGCCTTGAATTCTTAGAACTTATGAAAATATCTGAATACATAAAGCAATTTTTGTTTTTTTTCTTACATCTGTTCTAGGTACTATCGAGCACCTAAATTAATAGTTGTTGCAAATAAATACACCCCAACCATTGACATTTGTTTTAGGTACATGTTTCGTTGCTAAATTACTTAACTTATTTCTATGCATTTTCCCTTTAAATTACTTAACAAATACTATTTTTCTGACCCCAACATCTGTTTCCTGGTGAGAGTGGAGTAGACCAACTTGTTGAAATTATTAAGGTACGTTTTAGTTCAAAATTCTTTGCTAGTTTAATGAAGCATTGAAAGGCACCAAAAATATCGTTAAGGATGATAAATATGAATATGACTGTGATGTTTGGAAACTGCATGTCCAGCCCCATCTTCACTATTTTGCCATACATGAGTGGTGCAAATTCTGGAGTTGGAGTTTATTTTGTCAGCTGGGATTCAAAACTGCTTCTTTACGTTGTGTTATTAAAATTAAAATATATAAAAAGAAGATGGTAATATGAATATAAAATTTATTCCATGGAATCCAACACATAACTTAGATTCGGCAATAACCTTAATAGTATTTATTATGGATTACGATTACAAGTTGGGTTGAAATGACATTTGTTAGTATTTGTTCAATTGAGTATTTGTTAGTATTCTAGTAAGCACCAAAATTTAAGTTACTTTAAAAAATTTGAAGTCCCATTAAATTAAAGATGAGACTCAATTAAATTTTTGAAACTTTTTATAACATTTAGAATTCTAATTAAATTACCTAATTGGATAATAATAATAATGGCCGACTTTTTCTCCAACCTTATTTTAAATATTTTTTTTAAATTACCTAATTAAATTAAATTGTATTTAAAGTTTTATTTTGAAGATATTATTTTATTTTGATTTAATCACGATAAATATTTTGTCTACTTTAATTTTAATTTTAAATTACCTAATTAAATTAAATTGTATTTAAAGTTTTATTTTATTTTATTTTAATCAGGAAAAAAATTGTCTACTTTTATTTTATTTTTAAATTACCTAATTAAATTAAATTGTATTTAAAATTTTGTTTTATTTTATTTTAAACACGAAAAATATTTTGTCTACTTTTATTTTATTTTTAAATTACCTAATTAAAAATCATTATTGAGCACACATGATGAACTTAATTCAAAATAAATAATTAACCCTAAACTTGTAAATTTAATCCAATAACCAATTCTTCACTTCCCTTGTGTTTTCCCATCAACACAATCACAATCCCATCAACATAAATATATATCATATATTATATAATTTACATAACTTACATAATACATAAATATATATATCATATCTTACATAATTTACATAACTTACATAATATATAAATATATATCATATCTTACATAATTTACATAAGATAAATAACTTACATAGTTTACATAACTTACATAATACATAATGACGTATCATATCTTACATAATTTACATAAGATAAATAACTTACATAATTTACATAACTTACATAATACATAAATATATATCATATCTTACATAATTTACATAAGATAAATACCTTACATAATTTACATAACTTACATAATACATAAATATATATTATATCTTACATAATTTACATAAGATAATCCCTTTTATTGTCAACTTTAGATTTCAAGAACTACGAAATGGATAGGAGTTGGATGAATTTGTCAAGGGTAAGCAACGCCTATCAAAATGGAGTACAAACTTTTTTAAATTTTGCATTTCAAAATGCAAGCCAATAGAATGTGATTCTTTGCCCTTGTAAGAAGTGTGGCAACATCAATTGGCATTTTCGTGAAGTTGTCTATGAACATCTAATTGTTGATGGCTTTATTCGGGGGTACAGAAAATGGATTTTCCATGGAGAGTGTACATCTAGTGGAACTTCTTCAACGATTAATCCGACTTATCCTGATACTGCTTACCATCAGTATGTTAGACAAGATGACATGGAAGGTATGTTGTGGGATGCATTTAATATGCACAGTCATGGTGAGCAATCGTTTCCACCTGACTTTATTGCATCCGATGATTGTAATATTGGTGGAAATGTTTTTGGTGAAATGGGAACAAGTGCACCTAATGAGGAGCCAAATGAAGAAGCGGCGAAGTTCTACAATTTACTTAATGAAATGAACGAAGAACTTTACGAAGGATCAAAATATTCAAAATTGTCCTTCTACATTCGTCTATTTCACTTAAAATGTTTGGGAGGGTGGACCGGAAACTCTTTTACAATGCTGCTAGAGTTTCTGAGAGAGATGTTTCCGTTTGCAAAAATCCCCCAGTCTTGTCAAGATATGAAGAGACTAATAAAAGATTTGGGCCTTGGGTACGATAAAATTCATAGTTGCCCAAATGACTACATGTTATATTGGGGTGATTAGAAGAACCAATAGCCTTGTCATGTTTGCGGTAAGTCTCGTTGGATGAATGGGAATACAGAAGATGTGAATGCAGATGAAGGTGGGGCACAGTTAAGAAAGAAGCCAGTCAAGGTTTTGCGATATTTTCCCCTAATACCAAGACTTCAAAGCTTTTTATGTCATCAAAGATGGTTGATTCTATGAGGTGGCATAATGATCAACGAACCAATGATGGATTATTAAGGCATCTAGCTGATTCTTTAGCTTGGAAATTGTTTGACAGTAAATTTCCAAGCTTTGCAAGCGATCCTCGGAATGTGAGGCTTGGGCTAGCAGTTGACGGCTTTAATCCTTTTAAAATCATGAGTACTTCGTATAGTACTTGGCTTGTAGTGCTTGTTCCTTACAATTTGCCTCCATGGATTTGCATGAAGCAATCTTCATTTATTTTATCAATGATTATCCCTGGAGAGAAAGGTCTCGGAAATGATATTGACATCTATTTGCAACCACTTATTGAAGAGTTAAAACAATTATGGTTAGGTGTTGAGACATATGATGTATTGAGAAAGGAGAACTTTAATTTACATCCAGCTTTGTTGTGGACAATTAATGATTTCCCGACTTATGCTAATTTATCGGGTTGGAGTACTAAAGAACGTTATGCTTATCCTTGTTGTGCTGCGCAAACTTGTTTCAAGTGGTTGTATAATGGGAAGAAGTTCTCTTACATAGGCCATCGTCGATGGTTAGATGGAAATCATAAATTTATATTTCAGAGGACTCTATTTGACGATACTGAAGAGTACAGAGGAGCTCCTGAGTAGACCGTTGGATCTGAAATCTTGTTTATGTTAAAAGATATCAACTTCAGTTATGGGAAGATGAATCAACCACCTAACACGCAATCAAAGAGAAGTCGAGGGATGAATCTGATGATGAATCTGATGAAGAGGATGATTCTAATGAGGCGGACTTGTGGAAAAAAAGGAGTATTTTTTTTTGAGTTGCCTTATTGGGAACACAACATTTTATGCCACAATCTTGATGTCATGTATATTGAGAAGAATGTCTGTGAGAACATAATTGGGACAATTTTGAATGTCGATGGAAAATCAAAAAACAATTTTCAGAGCGACTTGATTTAGTTGACATGAGAATCCGGCGTGATCTTCATCCTCAAGTACTTTCGAATGGGAAATATCAGTTGTCGCCTTCTATTTTTTCAATGTCAAAGGAAGAGAAAGAAGTGTTCTGCATGGTGTTCAAGGATATAAAGGTCCTAGATGCATATGCGTCAAATATATCTTGATGTGTGAGTCTCAAAGATCGAAGGTTATATTCATTAAAATCACATGATTACCACATCTTGATGCAAGATTTACTCCCAGTTGCTTTATGGTGTTGTATGTCAAAAAATGTAACGTCCTGTATAATTGAACTATCCAATATAATGAAAGCTATTTGTGGCAAAGTTTTGGATGTTGAAGAACTTGAGAAAGTACAGGATCGAATGGCTTTGACTTTATGCAATTTGGAGAAGTTCTTTCCACCTTCCTTCTTCACTATTATGGTGCACTTGGTAATCCATCTCCCTCACGAAGCAATACTTGGTGGACCGATTTTTTATCGATGGATGTATCCTATAGAAAGGTGCTAATTTATTTCTCAAATATTCATCCATTCACCTCTATACATTTAGTTAAAGCTTTTGATAAATATTGTATATCGTGTTTAGGTTCCTAATCAAATTGAAGTCATATTGTCGCAATAAGCGTTATCCAGAAGGATCAATTGCTGAAGGCTACTTGGCAGAGGAGTGCATGACCTTCTGTTCTAGATATTTAGAAGATACTGAAACATGATTGAATAGACCAAGTAGAAATGCTGGGCTCAATGATCATAACTTGGCCGAAACTTATTTATTCCGAAGTTATGGAGAACCAATCGGCAAAGTTCAAATTGCAGAATTAGATGATATATCATGGATACAAGCACATTGATATGTACTTTTTCACCATGATTCAATTGAACCGTTACGCAAGTAAGTTATAAAATTTCCTTACATATTGGTCGTTTTGATTTGTTTATCTTCTAACCAATTAAACTTATTTTTAACATAGTGAGTAAAAATAAATTTTGAGATCTCGTGCACGCTTTCGAAGATTACAACATCGAGAGATTAATAAGTTATTCACAGAATCTTTTCATGAATGGTTAAGCCAAACGGTATGTAACTAAAGTTAATAAGTTACATATAATCGCGAAATTTAGTTAATCAAATAAGAATGTTTTTACATAATACATTTATAATTATTCAATTTACTTTCGATTCAATAGGTTTGGAGTGGAAAGGACGTCAATGACGAAGTTAAATGGCTTTCCCAAGGTCCGAATAGAGTAATAAAAAGATATAGTGCCTTCCTCATCAATGGATACAGATTTCATACAAAGTATCACGAGAGAATGAGGAGAACTCAAAATTGTGGAGTTGTTGTTAATTCTTCAATTACAAGTTATGCTAGTGCTAGGGACAGTAATCCGATTGAGGGTAATGTGGAGTATTACGGACTTCTTACTGACATTATTGAGTTGGATTACTATAGCAGATGGAAAGTTGTCTTATTTCGGTGTGATTGGCTGATGTTAATACTGCTCGAGGAATTAAAAAAGATCAATTTGGTTTTACAATGGTGAATTTCTCTCGCTTGATTCACACTGGACAACAATTGATGGACGAGCCATATGTATTTTCCTCTCAAGTGAAACAAGTTTTTTATTCGAAAGATCCAATTGATGAGGGTTGGTATGTTGTACTCCGGAACACCCCTAGAGACTTGTTTGACATGGGTAATGGAAGTAGAGATGACATCATCGAAAGATCAGAAACATTACCTTTTCTAGAACAAAACTTAGATGAAAATATCCCTAGTACTAGTACACAACATCAATGGGTTCGACATGATGTGGATGAAGATATTTACAAATAATGATGTAGTAAGATTTTACGATTTTTTTAATTATATGTTATATTATAATTTTAATCTTGGCCATGTTATATAATTTAACTATTTTATATGTACTATTATTGTTGTATTTTGTTACTAAAACTTTAACTATTTTATGTGTATTGCAGGAAAAATGCGTAGAAGAAGATTATGAGATTTAAGTATTGTCCAGAATACTCAAAAATCAGAAGAAGCAAATAGTGAACAACAGACAATTGTTGGATCTTTGAATGTGCCGGAGACACTTGACGAGCCTGAAGAATTTCAAAGTAATGTTAAGTTCATTTTACATGTGTTGACTTTTATTATTGATTTATTTGTCAATTTTAATATAATAATAGTATATCATTTTTTAGCTGAAAGTGGTGGGACGCGCAGAGTTCGAGGACGCACGCTGCTTAGAGATTTATACGACTTAGATCCTGTTGAGCGTGTCAAAGTAAGTAGAAATACTCATGGTCAGCCTATTGGATCTGAAGCTCGACCTTTAGAAGGCTATTTGGACATTTTAGCATGAAATGCCAATATGTTGCCCATCAACTATGAATCATGGTATCACATGCCTGATAGCAACAAAAATCAGGCTGTCGCTAATATTAAGGGAACAAAATGTGAATGTAATTTATAATACTTTGGTTTAAGTTTCATTTATATTTACATTCTAAACTTGTGTTTTTTTAGGAGAGATTTTCTTTAGAGGTCTCTGATGATTATATCAAGAAGGCATTGAGTAAAAAATGGAGTGACAATAAAAGCACTTTAAAAAAACAATATTTTAAGAAAGACATAAGCCTCGAGGAAAAATTGAGAAATGTCCCGCCGGGAATGCTGAGCTACCAATGGGAAGATGTGGTTAGATTCTGGAATTCAAAGAAAGGAGAGGTATTACGTATTTCCAAACTCTTATATATAGTGTTTACTATATACGTAATAATAATTTCATTATGTAGTACCGTGAACGAGTTGGAACAAGCAGCAGGCAAAAACAAAAATTCACGCACAGGGCAGGGTCGAGAAGTTTTGCTTCTGTAGCTGAGGCCGAGGTATTATGAATTTATTAGTTCTTTCAAATATTAATAACTTTCTACTATTAAATAATATTTTTACTACTATATTGTAGGAAGTCAAATCTAGACAAAAAGTTGGACGCCTTCAGCTTTTTGAGATTACGCATAGGAAGAAAGATGGATCTCCTATGACATTCGAAGCTGGAGAAATTATGGTATATTTACTTAATAATATTTGATTTATTCTAAATATTTATAATGTTTAATTATAATTGTTTAATTCAATTCATCATTAGTAGTTTTAAATAATGTTAAGTTATTTTTCATTTATTTTTCTAACTCTTTAATTGACTTTTTAGGAGAAACTAAAGGAGAAGAAGACAGAATATGAAGTGATTGCTTCGACTGATAGTTCTGTTAATCTTGAGAACATTGATAACAGAATTATCACTGAAGTTTTGGGTCCTGAAAGGTACAGTCGGGTTCGACTTCAAAGATCTAGTGTTACCCCGACCCAATATTTTGGATCCGGCTCCCAGCAATACATGCCTTCCAGAAGTCAAGCTCAAGCTGAAGATCAGAGGTTAAGAGACCAGATAGCTCAGATGCAAGCGAACACAGTTGAGCAAATTGTTGAGGTTCAATGAAAATATGAAGAACTCCAGCAACAACTTAGAGAGAGGCAGCAGAGAGAGAGGCAGCAGCAGCAGCGAGGGAGGCAGCGGCAGCAGTGAGGGAGGCAGAGGAAGCATCAATGGAAGCAGAGTAGAGCAAAAGTACGATGACCTCCAGCTACAGCTTCAGCAAATGATGCAGATGTTTCAACAGTCGCAAAAGCTGCCATCATAGACATTAGTTTTCTCGTTTAAGAATGTTTTTAACTTTGTCACGTTTAACATTATTGTAAGAATATTTTAAATCATACTTTATTTTTTAATTACATCATATATATTTTGTTAAATTTGAAGTATCATTTAGAAAAAATGTTTTTGGTTGTATTTTTTATGCTAAATTTGTTGTTTTTGGCAACATTTTATGCTATATTTGTTGGATTTGATTGGATTTTAATGCAAGATGGGCAGGATTTTGGTGAAAAAAATGTTGCAAATCTGCCAAAATTAGTGGCGTTTGTGGAAAAAATGCTTTAGCGGCATTTTTTCCACAAACGCCGCTAAAAGCCATGACTTTTAGTGGTGCTTTTTTACAGACGCCACTAAAAACCATGACTTTTAGCGGTGCTTTTTTTCAAACGCCGCTAAAAGTCATGGCTTTTAGCGGCGTTTTTAAAATAAATGCCACCAATTTTTGCGGCATTACCTATAGCGGCGTTTTTTGCAGAGTTTTCAAAAGTCCCGCGAAAAGTTTTAGTGGCGTTTAAAAGCGCCGCTAAAGGCTAAAAAAAGCATCGCTAAAAGTCTATTTTCTTGTAGTGCTAGCTATACAAGCCATAAATACATTGTGATAGTGTGACGACTTCTGACCTTTTTAATTGTATTTTCTCTTATATAGTAATGGATCCCAATCGAGATGAAGCTGACGACGTAGAAAGTAACGCGCTTGCTCCCGCTGAAGGGACATTGCCGCAAGAGAGTAGACCTCCCACAGTTAGTCAGGGAGGAGGAGAAGGGGCTCGGGAAGCCTTTTTTCCACATGATGGATGTAACACCCCAAACTCGGCCTAGACGTTAGGACCGGATCCGGTAAGCCACATCGATGGGTTCAAAACGTTCCGTATTACTTAGTTTGGAAAACTTAGTTGGTGTTGTAAAAGATACTTTTAAAAGTAGGTTAAAGTGAATAGAAGCTGTGCACCAGGTAGGAAACCAAGAAAAGAGGAGGTGAGTCCGTCGGACTGCTTAAGTACCAAGCTCCCTTCGGATCCAATCTTAGACATGCACACCACCATTGCCACACCTTAACGACTCGTATAATTTTGAGAAAACCGTCTGGTTATGTCTACCTTAAGAAAATGATTAAGTTTGAAAACGTTTACTTAGCGGAAGTCTTGCTTGTAATCATGTTATTTTGAAATCCCTTAATGTTTTTGAAAACGCTCCTAAAGCTAACCTATTTACCTTAGTTATCATAGTTTTCTTTCATCATAATAAAATAAAATAATAAAAGTAAAACAAAACCATAAAAAAATTAAGCGGCCTTATTACACTTAAAACCCAAAACCATAAGTGAAATTAAAAGGACGTCCAGTTCACCAGAAAGAAACCAGGTTCGTAGAAACATGTGGCCAATCCGAATCCCTCACAGCTCCAAGCCCACTATGGTTGAGGATTACCTGCGAGGATGAAAATAAGGGGTGAGTTTTGGGAAACTCAGTGTGTAATTCAACCCAACCATAGCCTAAATTAGTTCAAACCACAGAGACAGAATAAGTTGGCCTTAGCCCAGAACAGATTTCAGAATAAAGCCCATAGGCCCAGAACAGATATATCATGCCTATGTAGAAACCCAACCATATCCAACCATGTGCACCGCCATACCATCCTTTGACCATGTGGGGAGACTACTCGACCCACCCAACCGCTACATGCCACAGAAAGATGCAGCATGGCTGCCAGATACAGAAAATGTGACAGAGTCACCAGATACAGATATTTTGTGGCAGTGCCACCAGAACAGATATATGTGGCAGGGCCACCAGAATAGATAATTTGTGGCATAGCCACCAGGACGCTACCTCCATAATATAACCCATGTCCCCATGCAACAGATATAAATTCATGGCATACATCATACAGATTTAATTCATCATGCCTTTCAGACAAAATTAACCCTAGGGGTATAAAGGTCATTTTGCATACATAGGGGTATAATAGTAATTTTGCATACATAGGGGTATTCTAGTACATCTAACTCTTTCTAAGGTTTTCATGCATATCGTAGCCATTACATTTAGCCAGAAACTCTTACCAAGTGTTCTTACTGAGTTGGGCCCGTTGGCCCATTGACCCAGTTTTGACCCATTAAGCCCAAAATATCAAAACGTACGAAATCGCACGTACTGCAGTTTTATCACTTTCGATTACCAGTAATAATTACCCATACGTCTTACGAGCATTCGCACACTCGCAAGTGCCCAAAATACCGGCTTTTTGGCATTTCGGCTTTTCGGCTTTTGCCGATCTAGCCTATGAGAGGGTGTCAGTTACACACCTGTTTTGGGATTTCCTCGACGAGATCTACACACGAACTACCTACAATTGAATCACTTAATATTACTCCAAATATCGAAATAAGATTGAGTATATAGTCCCCTACCACATTCGGCCAAACATGCCTAAAACCCTTATTGCTCTTACCTTACTGCCGAAAGATGGTTAACTCCAAAGATCCGGTCGTTCCACCTGTCCAAGCCCTTGATCAACCACCTCTAAATCACGCTATTACCAAAACAAAATAGTTATTACGACCCTTCAGGGTTACAAGTCCAAATCGACAACCTCCCTAACTTTTAGGGATTTCGGCTTTTCCTAAAATATGTAAAAAGACTAAGTTTTGGAGAAGACTTACCACTGATTCCTTAGTGACTGATTCCAATGAGTTTCCCACTCGATCCCGATGTAGATCTAAGCCCTCAGATGATAACAAAAGTCGATCTTTCAGTGACTTCAGTATTCGGCCAAGTCCCTTTTAATGTGGGGTTTTCGACTTTTTCCAACTTGTGTTTAGAAAGGTAAAACGAGAGGGTTTTGCTATGGTCTTGTCGTCAAAACTTGAGGTTTTAGAGGGCTGGTGAATCAGGCACAAATGATGAAGAGAAGAGATGTGGTTTTGGTTATAAGAAATCGGCACAAAAAGAATCAAGCTTTCGGGATTTCGGCTTTTTATGGCCAAAGGCTATGAAGGTTTTGAAACGGTTGAAGGGAAAAATGGAGATGAACAAGATGGTAGGAAGGTTCGGCAATGGAGGAAAGGAGATGAAGAAAAAGGTTGATGAGGAGAGGAGAAAAGAAAAGATGAGGAGAAAAGTCAGGAAACGGCACCAACTACCCTAAGTGCCGAATTTATACTAGCTCCTTAACCTATCCAAATTTTGCCCCCTTAAAGAATCCCCTGGCCGGCCACCTCTTGCTCTTTAAGAGTCCAACATTCAGCCAACACATCTCTCCCTAATCAGCTCCTAATTTCTCTCCCTTATCCCCTCCTTGCTCCATCTCCTGAGCAACTCAAACTCTTGTTAACAGTCTTTCAATTCATTTCCATTACCTACCTTTTCTGTTCATAAAAATTAATCCCTTGTTTTGCTATCAATGTGACTTGAACCTGGGTCCTCCCTAGCTTCCACACGCCACTTATAGCCTTCCCTGTGGCGTCACATGCCACTTCACCACTTGCTTCCTTGTGATCTATTTTACACAATTAATTCCTCAAAGCCCAATTTACCAGAACCCCTTTCTCTTATGGAATTAAAATTAATTAAAACTATCGGGTTATCCTAAGCTTGGGCCTTCTAGAGGCCCACTACCACAATTAAACCTACACTTAACAAGTAGAACACAGAATTTTTAATTTTACAAATTTTTTCAGAATTCCCAAAAATTTGGGGCGTTACTACTCTACCCTCCTTAAAGAAATTTCGTCCTCGAAATTTACCTGATCCGAACAGATGAGGGTATTGTTGTTGCATTGCCTCCTCTGGCTCCCAAGTAGCTTCTTCTCTGCCATGGTTACGCCAAAGCACTTTCACTAATGGTACAGATTTCCTCCTCAGAACCTTAACATCTCGATCCAATATTTGTACAGGCTCCTCCTCAAAGGTCAAATCAGCTCGCACCTCAATTTCTGCAATCGGCACGACATGAGTAGGGTCAGAACGATAGCGCCTTAACATGGAGACGTGAAAAACATCGTGAATCCTGTCTAACTCTGAAGGCAATTCCAACTGATAAGCCATTGGGCCTACTCGCTTCAAAATTTGATAAGGCCCAATGAACCGCGGACTCAACTTGCCCTTCTTACCAAACCTTAGTATCTTCTTCCAAGGTGAAACCTTCAAGAAGACCATATCGCCCACTGAGTATTCAATCTCCTTACGCTTCAGATCTGCATACGACTTTTGCCTATCAGACGCTTCCTTTAACCGATCTCTAATTAACTTGACCTTATCCTCAGTATTTGCCACCAACTCAGGTCCAAGAACTTGTCGCTCCCCCAGTTCAGTCCAACAACTAGGTGTTCGACACCTTCGCCCATACAGTGCCTCATAAGGTGCCATTCGAATACTCGACTGATAACTATTGTTGTATGCAAACTCTGCCAAAGGCAAGTAGTCCTCCCAACTACCTCGGAAATCAATAACACATCCCCTCAGCATGTCTTCCAGAATCTGAATAACTTTTTCCGACTGACCATCAGTTTGGGGATGGAAAGCCGTACTAAAGTTCAATCGTGTTCCCAACGCCTCATGTAGCTTTTGCCAAAACCGAGATGTGAATCTAGGATCCCGATCAGAGATAATCGAGACCAGAACCCCATGCATTCGCACAATCTCCGCCACATACAACTTGGCTAACTTCTGAAGAGAAAAGTCTGTGCGAACAAGTATAAAATGAGCCGACTTGGTCAACCTATCCACAATCACCCATATCGAGTCTTTCTTCGATGGTGTCAAGGGTAGTCCACTCATAAAGTCCATGGTTACCCTCTCCCACTTCCAAAGTGGTATTTTTACTGGCTGCAATAATCCAGAAGGTAACTGATGCTCAGCTTTCACTTGCTGGCATGTAAGACATTTCCCCACAAATTCCGTTACCTCTCGCTTAAGTCCAGGCCACCAATATAGTTCTCGCAAGTCATGGTACAACTTATTCCCTCCAGGATGCATGACACAAAGTCCCCCATGAGCTTCCTTCAAAATTGACTGTCTCAAGTCAGAGTCCTTCGGAACACAAATTCTACCTCGAAAACACAGAACCCCATCATCATTTAACCCAAACTCAAAAGTTTCCCCTACCTTAACTTGTTGAAAACAAGGGACCAAAGACTCATCTTTCAACTACTTTTCCTTAATCTGATCCACCCAGGTTGGCCTTACTTGCAATTCAGCCAACAGACTTCCTTCATCATACAGACTTAGACGAGCAAACATTGCTCTCAGATTAGATACAGCTTTACGACTTAGAGCATCGGCTACCACATTAGCCTTGCCTGGGTGATATTCGATTGAACAATCATAATCCTTAAGCAACTCGATCCATCTCCTTTGCCTAAGGTCCAGTTCCTTCTGAGTCAGCAAATACTTGAGACTCTTATGATCTGTGTATATAATACACCTTTCTCCATACAAGTAATGTCTCCAGATTTTAAGTGCAAAGATCACTGCTGCTAACTCCAAATCATGAGTGGGATAGTTCCCTTCGTGAGGCTTAAGTTGTCGAGACGCATAAGCAACCACCTTACCCTCTTGCATCAACACACAACCCAAACCTACGTGTGATGCATCACTGTACACAGTAAAATCTTTCCCAGACTTTGGTTGAATTAACACAGGTGCTTCAGTCAGAACTTTCTTCAACCTCTCAAAAGCTTCTTGCTGCTTCTCCGTCCATACAAATGATACTCCTTTCCTTATGAGTTTTGTAAGAGGTGCTGCCATTACAGAAAAACCTTCCACAAACCTTCTGTAGTATCCTGCCAACCCTAGGAAACTTTGAATTTCTGAAACCGACCTAGGTGGCTTCCATTCCAAAATTTCTTCAATCTTTCGAGGATCCACTCTAATCCCCTCTGCAAAGACCACATGCCCCAAAAAGGTTACCTCCCTCAACCAGAACTCACACTTGCTAAACTTCGCATAAAGTTCCTTCTCCCTTAACACTTGCAACACAGTGCGGAGATGCTCATAATGTTTTGCTTCGATCTCAGAATATACCAGAATATCGTCAATAAAGACGACCATGAACCGATCCAGAAATGGTTGGAACACACGATTCATCAGATCCATAAACGCTGCAGGAGCGTTTGTTAGTCCAAATGGCATAACCAGAAACTCATAATGACCATAACGAGTCCTGAATGCTGTCTTATGAATATCTGCCTCCTTGACCCTTAACTGATGATATCCAGATCGAAGATCGATCTTGGAAAATATAGAAGCTCCCTTAAGCTGGTTGAACAGATCGTTAATCCTTGGCAGAGGGTACTTATTCTTAATCGTCAGTTTATTCAACTGGCGATAATCAATGCACATGCGCATCGTCCCATCCTTCTTCTTCACAAATAGCACCGGTCTCCCCATGGAGACACTCTTGGCCTAATAAAGCCCCTATCCAGCAATTCTTGAATTTGCGCCTTTAACTCCAATAACTCCTTCGGCGCCATCCTATATGGTGCAATGGACACTGGTGTTGTCCCAGGCAACAGGTCGATTCCAAATTCGACTTCTCGGTTTGGAGGCAATCCCGGAAGCTCCTCCGGAAAGACATCTTGGAACTCTTTTACAGTCCTAACCTTATCCACTATCAGCCCCTCTACATCTGTTTGACTTACAAATGACAAATAGGCCTCACAACCTTTCCGAATCCACTTTTCAGCCCTCAATGTCGATATCACATTAGACAAATAGTCCCTTCGTTCACCTATCACCATAACCTCATCCCCTTCCGTGGTCCTTAACACCATTCGCTTAGCAGCACAGTCCAAAGTCGCCTTATGCTTAACAAGCCAGTCCATTCCCAGAATGAGATCAAACTCTCCAAACGGCAACTCCATTAGATCGCCAGGAAAGATCCTACCTTGAGTTTCTAAGGGTACCTCCTTATACAGCTTGTCTACCCTAACCGAGTGACCCAAGGGACTTAGCACAGATACCCCACTCACTATCTTCTCAGAATGCACTCCAAAGACCCAAATATGGCACACACAACATAAGAATGAGTAGATCCAATATCTACCAAGGCAGTATACGGTATATTAGAAACTAAAAACGTACCAGTTATGACATCAGGTGCGTCGCCCTCCTCTCGACGACGAGCTGCATACACCAACGCTGGCTGTCAAGCCTCAGCATTTCCAGCTCCCCTGCCAGGCGCCCCTCGACCTCGACCATTTCCATTCCCATTTCTGCCCCTACCTTGTCCACGTCCTCTCGGTGGTTGTGGTCCACCTCTCATGGGTTGAACAACCCTCTGTACAGCAACCTGAGCCTGATCAGCTCTCTGTGGATAGTCCTTAACTCTGTGCTCCATAGATCCGCATCGGAAACAAGAACCAGAACGTTTCCTACACTCACCCAGGTGTACTTTACCACAGTCCCCACAGATTGGCGGTCTAACCACATTCATCGGAACGGCTCGAACTGGCTCCTCCACTCTCACCCTTTTGACATTCTTGTTTGCTCCACCCGAAGGTCCAGAATCCCTCCAGAAATGGTTCTGATCTTTCTCACGGTTCTGCCTCTCAGTACGCTTTACCTCCTCAGCAATCTTAGCTTTTTCCACCAGAACCACGAAATCACGCTCCCTCTGCGGAGCAATCAGCACCTTAAGGTCATCTCTGAGTCCATCCTCAAAGCGAACACTACGCTCATACTCCGTAGCAACTATTCCCACAGCATACCTACTCAGCCTCAAAAATTCAGCCTCGTACTCAGCAACAATTTTGCCTCCTTGGACCAGATTCAGGAATTCTTTCCTACGGGCGTCCACATAACTTGCCCCGACGTACTTTCCTTTAAAGGCTGTCGTAAACAGCTCCCAAGTACCCCTATCAGCTGGGGTTCCATCCCTCACGGTGAGCCACCACTGATAAGCCTCATCTCGCAGCAACGATACGGCCCCCTTTAGCTTCTGCTCCACAGAACAGTCCAAGTCATCCATAATTCGTTCCGTGGCCTCCAACCAATATTCTGCCATATTCGGGGCTACACTAGATACACCCCTAAAGATCTCCGCTCCGTTAGCCCGGAGTCATTCAGAAATCGATCCTCAAATTCCATTGCCCGAACTTGCTCCGGCAACCCTTTCTAGAACTCGAAGCATTGCCTGCGACAGGGCGTCATCCTCGGTACCACGATCATGTGATTCCACTTCCTTTCTCGAAGGTACCGGTGCTTCTGCAGCTGGCATATGTCCTGAAGACGAAGATCCCGCTCGAGCTCTTCCTCAGCCTCGTCCACGGCCTCTACCTCGAGCTGCTCGCGTACTCATATCGTATTATCTGATTACGAATTTTATGCGTTAATATCATTCCAATGTTTATTACAGATGTTTTATGATTCAGATAGTAATTCAGAATTGGTTTTCGCAGAATCGATGACTAGCTACAGTCTTAGTCTTTTAGCAAGCTTTTCTAGGATTTCAGTAGCATCCTATCTAGAGTATTCTAGTAAAGTTTCAGTACAGACAGATAATTCAGAATATATTCAGAAAAATTCAGAATCCTTACAGGCTTAGGGCCGGAGATTCTGAATGCCACCTTCAGGAGTCCAGATTTTTTTAAAAAAAAATTGATTTTTTTTAAAAAATCTTCATTTTTGTAAACCAATTCCACAGCCGAGTTGTTGCAACCTAGGCTCTGATACCACTAAATGTAACACCCCAAACCCGGCCTAGACTTTAGGACCAGATCCGGTGCGCCACATCGATGCGTTCAAAACGTTCCGTATTACTTAGTTTGGAAAACTTAGTTGGTGTTGTAAAAGATACTTTTAAAAGTAGGTTAAAGTGAATAGAAGCTGTGCACCAGGTAGGAAACCAGGAAAAGAGGAGGTGAGTCCGACGGACTGCTTAAGTACCAAGCTTCCTTCGGATCCAATCCTAGACATGCACACCACCATTGCCACTCCTTAACAACTTGTATAATTTTGAGAAAACCGTCTGGTTATGTCTACCTTAAGAAAATGATTAAGTTTGAAAACGTTTGCTTAGTGAAAGTCTTGCTTGTAATCGTGTTATTTTGAAATCCCTTAATGTTTTTGAAAACGCGTCCTAAAGCTAACCCATTTACCTTAGTTATCATAGTTTTCTTTCATCATAATAAAATAAAATAATAAAAGTAAAACAAAACCATAAAAATAATTAAGCGGCCTTATTACACTTAAAACCCAAAACCATAAGTGAAATTAAAAGGACGTCCAGTTAACCAGAAAGAAACCAGGTTCGTAAAAACATGTGGCCAGTCCGAATCCCTCACAGCTCCAAGCCCACAATGGTTGAGGATTACCTGCGATGATGAAAATAAGGGGTGAGTTTTGGGAAACTCAGTGTGTAATTCAACCCAACCATAGCCTAAATCAGTTCAAACTACAGAGACAGAATAAGTTGGCCTTAGCCCAGATTAGATTTCAGAATAAAGCCCATAGGCCCAGAACAGATCAGAACAGACATATCATGCTTATGCAGAAACCCAACCATATCCAACCATGTGCACCCCCATACTATCCTTTCACCATGTGGGGAGACTACTCGACCCACCCAACCGCTACACGCCACAGAAATATGCAGCATGGCTGCCAGATACAGAAAATGTGACAGAGTCACCAGATACAGATATTTTGTGGCAGTGCCACCAGAACAGATATATGTGGCAGGGCTACCAGAATATATAATTTGTGGCATAGCCACCAGGACGCTTCCTCCATAATATAACCCATGTCCCCATGCAACAGATATACATTCATGGCATACATCATACAGATTTAATTTATCATGCTTTTCAGACAAAATTAACCCTAGGGGTATAAAGGTCATTTTGCATACATAGGGGTATAATGGTAATTTTGCATACATAGGGGTATTCTAGTACATCTAACTATTTATAAGGTTTTCATGCATATCGTAGCCATTACATTTAGCCAGAAACTCTTTTTGAGTGTTCTTACCGAATTGGGCTCGTTGGCCCATTGACCCAGTTTTGGCCCATTAAGCCCAAAATATCAAAACGCACGAAATCGCGCGTACTACAATTTTATCACTTTCGATTACCAGTAATAATTACCCATACGTCTTACGGGCATTCGTAGACTCGCAAGTGCCCAAAATATCGGCTTTTCGGCATTTCGGCTTTTCGGCTTTTGCCGATCTAGCCTATGAGAGGGTGTCAGTTACACACCTGTTTTGGGATTTCCTCGACGAGATCTACACACGAACTGCCTACAATTGAATCACTTAATATTACTCCAAATATCGAAATAAGATTGAGTATGTAGTCCCCTACCACATTCGGCCAAACATGCCTAAAACCTTTATTGCTTTTACCTTACTGTCGAAAGATGGTTAACTCCAAAGATCCGATCGTTCCACCTGTCCAAGCCCTTGATCAACCGCCTCTAAATCATGCTATTACCAAAACAAAATAGTTATTACGACCCCTCAGGGTCACAAGTCCAAATCGACAACCTCCCTAACTTTTAGGGATTTCGGCTTTTCCTAAAATATGTAAGAAAACTAAGTTTTGGAGAAGACTTACCACTGATTCCTTAGTGACTGATTCCAATGAGTTTCCCACTCGATCCTGATGTAGATCTATGCCCTCAGATGATAACAAAAGTCGATCTTTCAGTGACTTCAGTATTCGGCCAAGTCCCTTTTAATATGGGGTTTTCGGCTTTTTGCAACTTGTGTTTAGAAAAGTAAAACGAGAGGGTTTTGCTATGGTCTTGTCGTCAAAACTTGAGGTTTTAGAGGGCTGGTGAATCAGGCACAAATGATGAAGAGAAGAGATGTGGTTTTGGTTATAAGAAATCGGCACAAAAAGAATCAAGCTTTCGGGATTTCGGCTTTTTATGGCCAAAGGCTATGAAGGTTTTGAAACGGTTGAAGGGAAAAATGGAGATGAACAAGGTGGTAGGAAGGTTTGACAATGGAGGAAAGGAGATGAAGAAAAAGGTTGATGAGGAGAGGAGAAAAGAAAAGATGAGGAGAAAAGTCAGGAAACGGCACCAACTACCCTAAGTGCCGAATTTATACTAGCTCCTTAACCTAGCCAAATTTTGCCCCCTTAAAGAATCCCCTGGCCGGCCACCTCTTGCTCTTTACGAGTCCAATATTCAGCCAACGCATCTCTCCCTAATCAGCTCCTAATTTCTCTCCCTTATCCCCTCCTTGCTCCAACTCCTGAGCAACTCAAACTCTTGTTAACAGTCTTTCAATTCATTTCCATTACCTACCTTTTCTATTCATAAAAATTAATCCCTTGTTTTGCTATCAATGTGACTTGAACCTGGGTCCTCCCTAGCTTCCACACGCCACTTATAGCCTTCCCTGTGGCGTCACATGCCACTTCACCACTTGCTTCCTTGTGATCTATTTTACACAATTAATTCCTCAAAGCCCAATTTACCAGAACCCCTTTCTCTTATGGAATTAAAATTAATTAAAACTATCGGGTTAGCCTAAGCTTGGGCCTTCTAGAGGCCCACTATCACAATTAAACCTACACTTAACAAGTAGAACACAGAATTTTTAATTTTACAAAAAAAATTTCAGAATTCTTAAAAATTTGGGGCGTTACAATGGATGCTTGGTACACGGAGTTCATTCAAGCAAACCCAAATGCTCAACCCCTCCACCCGCACCTTTTCCACAACATATCCCAGTGGCATTCCGTGGTATGAATTTTATAAGATAGAATTGACTTCGGTGGATAAATTTTGAAAGCAAGAAGCTGAAGAGTTTTGAGCTAACATTGATGATGATCTGGAACGACCAGAGTTTTGGCTCGATAATACCATTCGGGTTTTTGAATAATTGTCATGCACACCGAAAGAGTGCATGGAATGTGTTGTGTCATTGCTTAGAGATTTAGCTTACCACTGGTGGAAGACACTTCTCTAAGTTGTGCCAAGGGAGAGAGTGACATGGGAATTTTTCCAAGAGGAGTTTCAGAAAAGGTATATCAGTCAGAGGTTTATGGATCAAAAAAGGAAAGAGTTTCTTGAGTTGAAGCAAGGTAGAATAATTGTAATTGAATACGAGCGTGATTTTGTAAGACTCAACAAATATGTTCGGTAATATGTGTCGACCAAAGCCATTGTGTGCAAGAGGTTTGAGGATGGATTAAATGAAGGTATTCGAATGTTTATCGTTATACTTGAGCTGAAGGAGTTCGTTATACTCGTCAAAAGATCTTCTAAGGCTGATTAATTGGCCAAAGAGAAGAGAAAGGCCGAGTCTGAGACTAGGGATTCAAAGAAAAGATCTATGGGCAAATCATTTCAGTCCACATCGAAGAAGTCTAGGGACTTCTATCCTCGTTCAAATGCTTCTGTTGAGTTTTCAAATAGAAATAAAGGTAAACATTATTCGGGTACTAAGGCCTAGACCATCTCGATTGCTAGTGTTGGCAGTACTCGACCAAGTAGACCAGAATATCCCTAATGCAGTAGACGTCACCCTGGTGAGTGTCGAGGGAGTGACAGGACCTGTTTCAAGCGTGGTTCCCCAGACCACTTTATTAGAGAGTGCCACAAGATAGCATAAAAGGAGAGGTACCAAAGTGCAAGATCGGGTAACACCGCTAATCGAGGTAGACCGCAGAAAAATCCAAGTAGTGGAGCGAGCAGTAAGAATGCCCCTAAAAAGTCTGCAATGAGACCCAAGGGCAGAGCTCTTGCAAGGACGTATGCCATTCGCGCTTGTGAAGAGGCTTTATCCCCGAATATGATTACGGGTACATTTTCTATCTATGATGCTACTGTTATTGCTTTGATTGATCTAGGATCTACCCATTCCTATATTTGTATGAAATTAGTGTCTAGTATGAGCATGCTTGTTGAATCTACAGAATTTGTGATAAAAGTGTCAAACCTGTTAGGCAAATACGTGTTAGTTGATAAAGTATATAAGAATTGTCCTTTGATGATTAGAGGTCATTCTTTTTCGTCTAACCTTATGTTCTTGCCGTTTGATGATTTTGATGTAATTCTTAGTATGGATTGGTTAACTGCTCATGATGTAGTAGTAAATTGTGGGATAAAATTTATTGAACTGAAATGTGAAAATGGTGATATTCTCCGGGTTGAATCAGAAGAGTCGAATAGCTCGCCTATAGTGATTTCTTCTGTAACCACTCAGAAGTGTGTAAGGAAGGGTTGCGAAGCTTATCTTACTTTTTTGTTGAATACAAAAGAGTCGGAGTTAAAGATTGAGTCAGTGCCGGTAGTATGTGAGTATCCGAACGTGTTTTCGACAGAATTGGATGGATTGCCTCCAATTAGAGAAGTAAAATTTGGTATTGTTCTAGTTCCAAGTATGAACCCATTTCTAGTGCTCCATATAGGATGGCTCGGACTGAGTTAAAAGAGTTGAAAACCCAATTGCAAGAATTGACGGATAAAGGTTTCGCGAGACCTAGTTATTCACCATGGGGTGTACCGATTTTATTTGTGAAGAAGAAAGATGGTTTAATGAGACTCTGCATTGACTACCGACAACTCAACAAGGTGACGATAAAGAATAAGTACCCTTTTCCGAGGATAGATGATTTATTTGACCAATTGAAGGGAGCCACAGTATTCTCCAAGATAGACATGAGGTCTGGTTACTATCAGTTGAGAGTTCAAGATTTGGATGTGCCGAAAATTGTATTTCGGACGAGGCACGGTCACTATGAATTTTTAATGATGCCTTTTGGTTTAACGAATGCTCCTGTAATTTTCATGGATTTAATGAACCGATTTTTTTTACCTTATTTAGATAAATTTGTTGTGGTGTTAATTGATGATATCTTGATTTATTATCGTAATGAGTCTGAACATGCCAACCACTTAAGAACTATTTTGCAAACTTTGAGAGATAATAAGTTGTATGCTAAGTTTAGCAAAAGTGAGTTTTGGCTTAGAGAAGTCAAATTTTTAAGGCATACTGTATCAGGTGATGGGATCTGAGTTGATCCGAGTAAGATTTTGGCCATTGTTGATAGGAAACCAATGAGAAAAGTATTCGAGTTTAGAAACTTTTTGGGCTTAGCTGGTTAGTACCGAAGTTTCATTAAAGGATTTTCCATGATTGCTTCTCCAATGACCAAATTGTTGCAAAAAGATACCAAGTTCGGATGGTCAGAAAAGTGCCAACAAAGTTTTGAGAAATTAAAGGCATTGTTCACTAAGGCTCCGGTATTAGTGCAACCTAAGCCGAGAAAAGAATTTGTGGTTTATAGTGATGCGTCCTTAAATGGATTCAGTTGTGTGCTTATGCAAGAAGGGAAAGTGATAGCCTATGCTTCGAGGCAATTGAAACCACATGAGAAAAATTATCCGACACGTGATCTAGAGCTAGCCGCCATTGTGTTTGCGTTAAAGATTTGGAGACATCACTTGTATGATGAGAAGTGTAGGGTATTCATCGATCACAAGAGTCTAAAGTACTTGATGACTCAAAAAGATTTGAATTTACGGCAACAGAGGTGGCTAGAGTTGATAGAAGATTATGAGTTGGTGATTGATTATCACCTGTGTAAGGCGAACGTGGTCGCGATGCCTTGAGTAGGAAATCCTTATTTGATTTATGAGTCATGAATACTCAGTTGTTTGTGTTCGGTGATGGTTCGATACTAGTAGAGTTGAGAGCTAGACTGATGTTTCTCCAAGAGATATGTGAAGCACAGATAGGTGATAGTGATTTTCAAACTAAGAGAGCTTAATGTGAGTTAGGTGTTGAATCAGATTTTCAGATTGGTTCCGATGGTTGTTTAATGTTCAAGGATAGGGTATGTGTACTTAGAGATGCAGAGTTTATTGGGAAAATCCTACATGAGTCACATAGTAGTGGTATGTCAATTCATCCAGGTAGTACCAAGATGTATAATAAATTGAAAAGATTGTATTGGTGGTCGGGTATGAAAAGAGGCATCTTAGAGTTTGTTTCGAAATGTTTAATTTGTCAGCAAGTGAAAGCTGAGCACTAAGTACCTTCGGGTTTACTTCAGCTTGTGATGGTTCCCAAGTCGAAATGGGATCGGATTACTATGGATATTGTGATGAGATTACCATTGTCACCAAGAATAAAAGATTCCGTGTGGGTCGTAGTTGATCAATTAACAAAATCGGCTCACTTTATTCCAGTACGTACCGACTACCCACTCAATAAGATAGCCGAGTTGTATGTTTCTGAGATTGTGAGACTTCATGGAGTACTTTTGTCGATTATTTCGGATAGGGATCCAAGATTCACATCATGGTTTTGGAAAAAGCTACAATAAGCATTAGGTACAAAGTTGAATTTTAGTACTACTTTCCATCCACAAACTGATGGTCAGTCAGAGAGAGTAATACAGATACTTGAAGACATGCTTCGGTGTTGTGTTCTTGAATTTCAGCGCAGTTGGGAAAGGCACTTGCCATTGGGGGAATTTGCTTATAACAATAGTTTTCAGTTGAGCTTGAAAATGGTGCCTTATGAGATTGTATGGGCGTAAATGCCAAACACTATTAAATTGGACTGAACTTAGAGAGAATCAGATTCATGGGGTCGATTTAGTCAAAGAAATCGAAGAGAAAGTAAGCGTGATTCGAGGTTGCTTGAAAGTGGATTCGGATAGATGTAAATCCTACGAAGATTTAAAACAAAAAGAAATTGAGTTTTAAGTTGGTGATAAGGTATTTCTAAAAGTGTCCTCGTGGAAAAAGGTTCTCAGATTTGGTCGAAGAGGCAAGTTGAATCCGCGTTTTATTGGACCGTATAAGATTATCGAAAGAATAGCACCGGTAGCATATCGCTTGGCTTTACCATCTGGATTGGAAAAGTTCCATGATGTGTTCCATGTGTCTATGTTGCGCCGATACTGGTTAGACCCTTCACATGTGATTACATCGACAGAGGTTGAGATACGACCGGATATGACTTATGGTGAAGAACCGGTTAAGATTTTGGCTCGGGAAGTCAAGCAATTAAGAAATAAAAGCATTTCCCTTGTAAAAGTGTTATGGAAATGACATGGGGTTGAAGAGGCCACATGGGAACCCGAGGAAACATTGAGAAGCCAATACCCAACTCTATTTACCGGTAAGATTTTTTAAGACGAAAATCCCTAAGGGCGGAGAGTTGTAACATCCCGATTATCGGCCTACTCAGAACAGTGGTTTTGGGACCACAAATTTGAGGTCATCAAATTTATTTTAATATTCTTTTGAGGTCTATAGCATGATAATATGATTATGTAAAAATGTTGTTAAAAAATTTTACCGTTTGAATGCTTAAATTGTGAAAAGGACTAAATCGCGTAAAATGCGAAAGTTGTGTTCCATTAGCTAAAGGTGTTGGATAGCTATAGAACTTAAAATTTGGGGTCGTTAATGAGTAATTATGCCATCATATATGTGTATGGCTGTAATGAAGAGTAATAAATGAAAAGTTAAAAAGTCAAAAATTGAGTAGGGTTGGTATTTGATGACATTAGCTAAATGAATAAAAAAATAAAATCAAACGGTCATCTTTCTTCTCCATATTTTTCATCAAAAATTGAAGTGAAAGACCCTCATGGGAGCTTGAAAATTTTCAGTACAATAAACCCCTACATGTAAGTCATTTTGATGGTCATTTTTTTGTGTTTTTGGAACCCTTATAGCTTAATCTAGCTAATGAAGGGACTATTTTGCACTATGGTTGAAAGTTTAGGGTTTTTCAATGAGAGCATTAATGTTGTTTACTGAATTTTAAGGAATAAAATGAATCTTGGTTGTTAAATAAATAACTTTTGTTAAGTGATTTTCATGGAAACACCTAATGAGGACCTTTTTGTAAAAGTCGTAAAATAGGTGGTAAATGTGTAGAATAACTAAAATTTGTGAGCTATTATAAACTCAATAAAGGTTCGGCTAGGCTTGGGTAGTGAAGGAATTTGATGAAAATCATTTTACGAGCCTAGGGGCTAAATTGTAATTATGTGAAATTTTAGAGGTAAAACTAATTTTTCAAAAATATGATTTTTGGGATGTTTTGAATAATGTGATAATTAAAAAAGGGAGATTTGCTATTATAGATCAAGAAAAAAGGAGTCCGGGCCTAGACCGGGGAGAGAACAAATCTTGGACTAAATCGAATTAGTTGTCCATATTTTGTGCCGAGGTAAGTTTGTGTGCAATGGATATAACATTCTACTATGTATTTAACATTTAATGTTGTATGAAATATATATTTGCCTTTATGAATATTATTGATGTTATCCGACAAAGATTTGAGGTGATGATAGCCGGTTGAACCTTAGGAGTACTTAGGGTACAAATATTACGTCATTGAGTTGATGAGATCTCGAATAAGACCATATCTAGGATATGGCATCAGCATCGGTATATGTTATCATGTAAGACCATATCTGGGATATGGCGTTGATATGAGATTGTAACATCTCGAAATAGGGCCTAAATGGAATAGTGGTTGTGAAACCACAAATCTGAGATAGAAAAGTTTATTTTGATTAATTTTTATGATTTACCAAGTGATTAGCTGCATGTGTTAGAGTATTGATAAGAAATTTTATAGGTTGCATGTTTAATTTGCCTATTAGGGCTTATTTGCAGAAGTTGCTGTAACAGCCCGATTTAGGGCCTAAGCGGAACGATGGTTTTAGAACCACGAATTCGAAGTTAAAAAAATTATTTCGATTAAGTTTTAAGGTTTATGTATTGATTAAAATATTGTGTAAAAATATCGTTAAGTAATTTTACTCATAAAGTGCTTAATTGGACTTTTAGGACTAAATTGCAAAAGTTGCAAAATATGTGTTCTAATTCATAAGTACTTGATTGAAATGGGGGTTTAAAGAAGAGGTCCTTAAATAGTAATTAGACCATTATATTTCGTTTGGACAAAAATAGGCATGAATAGGACAAAATTTTAAAGAAAGGCCTTAAGGGCATTTTAGTCATTTGGTAATTAAAAGAAATAAAAAGGGAAAATAAAGCCAAAATTGACTCATCTATTTCATGGAGGCCGAAATTAGCATGGGGGAAGCCATGGCTAGGGTTTTCAAGCTTTCCAAGCTCAACAGTAAGTCCGTTCTAGCCCCATTTTTCAAGTTCTTTACGATTTTGGAATCTCGGTAACTTGATTAAGCTTATTCTAGCAATAATTTAAGCTAGGGTTCATATTTGGAAAAATAACCATAGGTGAAATGTGTTTATTTTGATGTTTTATGGTAGAATATGAAGGCTGAAATTATGTTAAACAACTTTTGCTAAGCGGTTTTAAGCAAAAATAAGTGAAACGACTTAATCGGTAAAAGTTGTTATTGTTCATAACTATGTGTTAGAGTGCGAATTTGATGTTGCCATAGAAGGGAAAAATGATCATCATGTCGTAAAACATAAGAATAAGGGATGAATTTTAATTCCCGAGCCTAGGGGAAAAGTGTAAATATGCAAAAGTTTAGGGGCAAAATTATAATTTTGCCTAAGTTTGAGTTAAGGACTGTTTTGAATAGTACATTAATTAAATAAGTAAAATATGATGTTTTAGATCCCGAAAAATGAGATTTGAATCTAGAATGGGAGAAAAATAAAAAATCGAGAAAGTTGGTAAAATGGTCGTTTTAGTATCGAGGTAAGTTCATATGTAGAATAAGCATTAATTTATACATGTTTCAATTTAAAATTGATATATTTACTATGATTGCCGAGGTGTTGAAAGTAAGTATAATTATGTTGATTTAAATGTTCAATATTAATTCGACATGGAAATGAGAAAGTATGTAAGTTTGTATGTAAATAATACATTATCTTTATTATGTTTTTGTATTTCAGCATATTTTATGTATTGTAGCTGATTTCTGAATCATAATTGACTATTGGAAGTATGGAATCAAGTATTAGAAAGAGAGAGAAATTCCGGTTGAACCTTCGGAAAGATTGGATGATACAGATGGTATGTAGCTAGGTCACATGTATGGTGCTGAGTGCACATCATGTGTACAAGAGAGCTACGGGATATATGTAACTAGGTCGCATGCGTGGTTCCAGGTGAAGGACACCATGTAGACAAGAGAGCTACGAGATAAACTGGCTAGGTCACATGGGTGGTACTAAGTGTTCACCATGTGTACAAGAGAGCCAAAATTATGTGTACAATCGAGCTAGGTCACATGAGTGGTGCTAAGTGAAGGCCACTATGTGTACAAGAGAGCTTTGATTTTAAAGGTGGGCTGTGTGCGAAACCATCACGTATCTGTTATTATTCCGAAGTGTTCAACTAGGAAATTGATTAAATGAAATTGTGTATGACTTTGTAATGATAAGTGTAAGTATATACATGTGTAACTTATGAGCAATATGCTCGATATGTGATTGGTAATTGGAAAGATTGTTATGGGAAAGTGATGAATACAATTGAAGTGTGAAAGATCAAAATTGACAATAAAACTTTCTGGATAGTTGCAGTGATGTGAATATAAAAATTTACCAAATATAGTAGAAATTGAATCAGAGACTGAATGAGATATCAAATTAAAGCTTAATGAGTTTGTTTTCATATAATAGAAACAGAGTAAGCAAAAAAATTCTATATTATGAGATATTTAAGTTTTTGAGAGACTGGTTCAGAATGACTACGTGATCCCCTGTTCTGACTTGGAAAAATCATTAAAAATTGTAAAAAAATAATTAGGGGATATAATTTATATGCTTGAAATCCTTAATGAGTCTAGTTTCAAATGAAATAAATGAAAACATCATTTAAATTTTGTACGAGGATAAAATTGATTCGTAGTGAAGAGTGGTCAGAACAGTTGAGCAGTGAAACAGGGGTAACTTCAATGAATAAACTGTACTAATTGGTAGGACCAAAAATTCTGAAAATTTTATAACGGTTTGTAATTTGAGTTTTGTAGCTCCAGAAATAAATAATTTAGTTGCTGGTACTCTGCTAGATAGCTTATTTTGAACTTGTTTATGATTGTAATAGTGAAAGTATGTGTGTTTGTGATGGTAATATTCCGGGAACATATTGTGACTTTGTTTAAAGTATGATAATGTATTGTTTATTAATATTTACATACTTACTTACTAAGCTATAATGCTTACTCCCTTCCTTTCCTTTTTCCTATAGTGTCGCAGATGTTAGCTCGAGTTGGAGGTCACCGGAGGTTAAATCACACTATCAAACTATTGATCGATATATAAAGGTTTTAAAGTATTTTAAGTCTTTGGCATGTATGGAGACTCATTTAATTGCTATTAAGTTGCTAGGAATTGGCTTAAAATACTGACCTATGTTATTTGAAGGTCTCCATTGTATAAAGTCATTTAATATAGATAGTCTTGATTATGTTATTAATTAAATGATGCAATTTATGAATGTGCATGCTTTGCCTATGTGTGTGGTTGAATTAAAGCATGATATGGGCCTTGTAAGCTCTTTTTAAGGGATAGCTTGAATGTGTTTGAAAAAGTTTTAAATTAGAGTGAAATTATGAATCGGTTTTATATGATGATTAGTGATTAAGTCCGGTAATGCCTCGTACCCTATTCCGACGTCAAACACGGGTAAGGGGTGTTACAGAGATCCCATGTAAGACCATGTCTGGGACATGGCATTAGCATCAACATAAGAGATCCCGTGTAAGACCATGTTTGGGACATGGCATTGGCATCGAGTTGTAATCCCAAGAAAGACCATATGTAACACCCCTTACCCATGTCTGACTCCGGAACAGGGTACGAGGTATTGCTGGACCTAAACATACACATTCATGCAAAAACTAGGCCATAAAATCTCTTTTAATTCAAAACCTTTCAAACACATGCATGTCATCCCTTATTTGGGTCTACGAAGCCCAAAACATTTATCGAAATCGATTTGGGACGAAACCGACAACTTTAAGAAGTTTCAAGAAAACTTAGAAAATTTTCCCATGAAACAGGGTCACACGCCCGTGTGCCTCTCGCAGGCCTGTGTCCTCAGGCCGTGTAACTCTCTGTTTAAGAAGTCAGCATGCACATCAAACTACACAGCCGGGCCACATGCCCATGTCCCATGGCCGTGTCCCTCACACGGTTGAGACACACGGCCGTGCCTCAGCTCGTGTGGCCAACACTTGGGCCATTTTCCAAGTCTTCATGTTACCCATAATCTTTTACAACCTTATGCATATCAAAATCACAAATCATGGCATCATTTTAGTGATTAAACACTCTTTATTAAGTCACATCCTTAACATTAACATGTCCTCTTACAAGTAATGCATCTACTCATGCAATACCAAGTCTAGACTCCTTATTTCACGTTCATAAGACTTGTCATTTTGATGACCATTTTTTTATCAATATACTATGGTTACCAACTTATTCATCAAGCACTCATGTTCAATCATTATCACGTTGTGTTTATAACATGCAATTACTATATGGCTATGACCACCTCAGTTGGTCATAGAGTATAAATTCAACACACATGTCATATTACTAACCATGCATGGCAAACAAACATAATCACATTATAAACATTAGACATGACATGAATAGCTAGGCTTACAACCCATAATCAATATGAGCCACATCTCATGGCCATATACATATAACTCAATATAAGCCAACACATTTGTCCAAACTAAAATAATACATGTCAATCAACTAGATCCCTATACATGCCACTCACTTGAAATTTCTAATATATGCTTCATTATTCCAAAGATAGTGACTTGATAGTGTGATGCTGCCTCCGACGATCTCCAACCCCGAGCTAACTTGAAAACACTAAAGGAAAGGAAAGTAAGGGAGTAAGCTTTATACCTTAGTAAGACCGTATGAAAATAATAAGCAATTTATCAACCTGCTTCTCATGGTAATACAACCCTATACGTATTTTCACTCATGTTCCAGTCAAGCTGTTTTCTCGAGTCACAGCGACTAAATTATTTATAACTGGAGCTACAGAACTCAGAATTAAGTTATACTAATTTTCCCTAAAACTAGACTCACATATATTCTTACCATAAAATTTTCAGAATTTTTGGCTTAGCCAATTAGTACATTTTATTCCTTAAAGTTACCTTTTTTCGCTGTCTAAAAGTTCTAAACCCTCTTCACTATAAATTAATTATCTCATAATACAGGACTTGGATGATGTTCTTGTCTATTTCTCTTGAAAATAGGCTAATTAAGAATTCTAAGAATATAAATTATAACTCATAAATATTTTTTACAAATTACAATGATTTTCTCAAATCAGAATAGGGGATTTCAAAGTCATTCTGACTCTGTCTCACAACAATTAAAATATTTCATAATATGAAACTCTTTTGCTTAACCATTTATTCTATGTGAAACTAGACTCATTAGTGTTTAATTTCATATTTTATTCAGCCTCTAACTCAATTTCGACAATTTTAGGTGGAATTTTAAAGTCGGACTATGACTGTTGTCCAAAACTGTTTTAGGGTAAATTAACAATACTACGTTTATCACACCATATTAATTCATTTTCACCACATTGGTAAGGTTACCTATAATCACAAGGTCATCACAAAATCATTCTCATAAGCATGAATGACCTATTTACATCTTCACTAAATGTGCATCATAAACTGAAATCATTTCTCATGAGCTTGGCATTCATACCTATGTTACTCAACAAGCTGATATTCATTCCTTACTAATCATATAGCATGAATTGAATTCACATCTCATCAATTTCATGTAAGTACTTGCACCACTCACAATATGGCCATAACCTTTCTCATTTAGCTTAAACCGTAACTCTCACTGTTGAACCTTTCGGAAAGCTATCAGATATTCACTAAGCCTTAAACATAGGGTATAATGCCGATGCCATGTCCCAGACATGGTCTTACACTGACTATCAAAATCGAGGTCGACACCATGTCCCAGACATGGTCTTACACTAGCTCTCACATATTTGTGCCGATGCCATGTCCTAGACATGGTCTTATACAGACACATCTCGTAGCCGATGCATGTAACACCCCTAACCCGTATCTATTGCCAGACTAGGGTTAAGCAGCATTACCAAACATATCGAAACACTTCGCATTCATTTCACAAACATCATAGGATCATAGTCAAACATCAACATAAGTCCCTTTCTTAGGTCAATGAGACCTTAAACACGCATTAAGAAGAGGTCGGGACTAAACTAAACATGTTCACGGGCATCAAACACACCCATGTGAACCAGCTCTGCCAAAACAGAGCAGGCATACTGACTTTCACCCACGGCCAATAGACACGCCCGTGTGTCAAAGCTGTGTGATTTTTAAGAGGTTACTGTCAAACAAACACGGCAACAAAGCACGCCCGTGGCCTTTGACCGTGTGGCACAATGCAGGCTTGGTATAAGCCAAATTGCCACCCCTATTTGGGTCAACCTACAAGCATAGAAACAAGCATACATGTATAATCCAATTTCTCATGCTAAAACACATATATCATTCATGCAATAATATTATCAACCATTTACATACTTATAACCTTACCTATTCGTACTAAAACATAATGTAAAATTATATCAAAAACATCATTCATTCTTATACCATGAACTCACCAAACTTACCTTCTCCATTATCCAACTAGAAAATGCCACTATTGCAAAATAACATCACATATCATAAGCCTTTCTCAACCATAAGTTCAAACACAAATTAGCCAAATCATATGGCTAAATATATATATACATCACAAAACATACTCCCAACTACTAGCCTATACATGCCATACTTCAAACATTTACATTTTGAAAAGTACCAAAATGAGATCGATAGTGTGGTGACGATCCTCGACTATCCCCAAGCCTTCATTAGCTATGATAACTGTAAAATAGACAGTAATCACACAAAGTAAGCTTTCAAAAGCTTAGTAAGCTCATACTCAATTCATTCATAGTAGGTGAAACATAAAATGGCAATATATATGAGTATTTGAACCATTTCAATCCATAAAACTATATCAACTCAATGAAATTCATACACATAACCTCATCTGCCATTTAGGAATTATACATACCTGAATCTTCCCGCACTTATTCACTTTTGAACTCACCTTTTTGTTGAATGTTATAAGACTTTCCATAACTTATTCGTATTTTAGACATCCGCACACTTAGTGTTATATGTTTAGTCGAAACTAAATATTTTCGTACACTTAGTGCCATCTCAAATAACCGAGACTACGTCCGTATCGCACACATAGTGCCTCAAATAGCCGAAGCTAGTTAGATCGCACACTTAGTGCCAAAGCTAGTTTAAATTGCACACTTAGTGCCAAAACTTCCGATTCACCATCATAATGTCCAATTCAATTATATACAAACCATGTATAACAAAGGCATCAAAGCTTACTTAACATCATATTTTAAGTACGAACTTACCTCGTACTTAGAATTTGTCGACTCGGACTATCTACTCGATAACCTTCGACTTTCCTCGATCTAAGTTTGAATTCCTCCTTTCTTGATCTATAGGTTTTCAAAATTAACCCTTTTATTCACCAATTAATACAATTCCATATATAAACACATATTTAGGGCATTTTATAATTTAGCCCTCATATTTTCACATTTTGACACTTTAGTCCCTAATTCACAAAATCACAAAATACACATAATTTGCATATACTTATGCTTGGCCAAATTCTTCTAGTACTCATAGTAGTCCACACATTTCACTTATTTCACATTTTAGTCCCTCAAAATAACATTTTCACAAATTAGCCCAATTTACTCAAATCCAACTAAAATCCAAAGACAAAACATGTAAACCCAACGTCAAGCTTTCATATTTCACCATTTAACAACACAAAACTCATGAATTCATCCATGAAACATTTTCAAATCATCAACAAAATTAGAAATTGAGGCGTGGGCTTTATAGTACACTTAGCAATGATCTCAAAAACGTAGAAATTATCAAAAACTGAAGTAAAAACATACCCAAATTAAGCTTCCAATGTGTCGAAACCTAAAAGCCTTTATTCTTTCTTTTTGTTCTTCAATTTCAATGGATGAACACATATATGACATGATTTTCTAATTTGTTTTCATATAAATTACTTTAATAAACATTTTCTTATTTTGCCCTTTTATAAACAATTATAAATTCACCTAATACATGCCCTTAGAAGTCCATTCAAACTTCCAATGGTCATTTGACCACATAAGGACCTTTACTCTAGAAAGCCAACTCAAATAAGCACTTAAACATATAGCACACAGCTTTTATAATTTATGCAATTAGGTCCTTTTTACAAATTAAGCACACAAACAGTTAAGTTTTCACACGAGATTTCCACACATGTCAATTCACTTATCAAATATACGGAAATTAATATTAAAATATTTTTCTAACTCAAAATTGTGGTCCCAAAACCACTATTCTGACTAGGGCCAAAACTAAGTTGTTATAATGCATGTCCCAGACATGTCTTACACTGGCTCTCGTCTCAATACCGATGCATGTCCCAGACATGTCTTACACTGGCATTTCATAATGTGGCTGATGCATGTCCCTGACATGTCTTACACTAGCACACACATATCACCCAAATGTCATGGCATGAATATCTGTTTATTCCTAAGGTTCAACCGGGGGGTTCCTCTACATCAATTCTCATCATACATAATCATTTCCATAATCAAGCAATTTATGCTATATCTATTCAATACGAGTAATAATGATTTAGTTATATTATTTACATACGAATTACTCATTTCTATGGGATATCATATTCCATTGAATTTCTAATGTATTCTACCATCATGTGAATGTTATTAACTTTTGGCATCACTTTCATCATACTCAATATCACCAACATATAATTCAATATAACCGAAGCAAGATAGATTCAAGTATATTAACAATAACATGGATAACATGCTTATTTAGTCATACGAACTTACCTCGAATACGAAAACGACATTTTTACCATTAGTCCATAACCTTGTATTTTCTCTATTTAAGCCTGAATCTCAATTTCCTTGATCTATCATTTCAAATATAGCCCATTTAGGACTCACATTATTCAAATTGACCCAAAAATCATATTTTGGAAAATTTACAATTTTGCCCCTAAACTTTGCCAAAATTATGCTTTTGCCCCTAGGCTCGTAAAATGATTTTTATTCAATTTTCTTACTCTTAAGCCTAGCCGAACAATTTTCATAACTATAGCAACTCAAGCATTCAATTATTACACACATTTACTATCTATTTTCAATGGGTTTGTCATGATGTAGACGAAGATATTTACGATTTATGATGTAGTAAGATTTTATGATTTTTTATTTATATGTAATGTTATAATTTTAACATTGGTCATGTTATATAATTTAACTATTTTATATTTACTATTGTTGTTATTTCTTACTAAAATTTTATCTATTTTATGTGTTGCAGGAAAAATGCCTAGAAGAAACTTAAGAGATCTTAGTATTGTACAGAATACTACAAATTCGGAAGAAGTAAGTACTGAACAGCAGATAGTTGTTGGATCTTCAAGCGTGCCGGAGACACTTGATGAGTCTGTGGAATTTCAAAGTAATGTTAAGTTTATTTTACAAATTGTATTAAATTTTATTACTGATTTATTTTTAAATTGCAATATAGTAATATTTATTATTTTTCAGTTGAAAATGGTGGGACGCGCAGAGGTCGAGGACGTACGCTCCTAACAGATTTATATAACTTAAATTCTGTCGAGCGTGTCAAAGTAACTAGAAACAGCCATGGTCAGCCTGTTGGACAAGAAGCTCGACTTTTAGCAGGCTATTTGGGCATTATAGCACGAAATGCCAATATGTTGCCCATCAACTACGAACCATGGCATAACATGCCTGATAGCAATAAAAATCAAGCTCTCTCTAATATTAAGGTAACAAAACGTTAATGTAATTATAATACTTTGGTTTAAGTTTCATTTATATTTACTTCCTAAACTTGTGTTTTTTAGGATAGGTTTGCTTTAGAGGTCTCTGATGCCTATATCAAGAAGGCATTGGGTAAAAAATGGAGAGACAATAAAAGCATTTTGAAAAAAGAATATTTTAAAAAACCCATTAGCCCCAAAGAAAAATTGCAAAATGTCCCACCGAGAATGCTGAGGTACCAATGGGAAGATGCGGTTCGATTTTGGAATTTGAAGAAAGGAGAGGTATTATGTACTTGCAAACTCTTATAAATTTTTTGGTTTATTTACTATATACGTAACAATAATTTCATTATGTAGGACCGTGAGCGAGTTGGAACAAGCAGCAGGCAAAAACAAAAATTTACGCACACGGCAGGGTCGAAAAGTTTTGCTTGTGTAGCTCAGGCCGCGGTACTATGGATTTATTAAATCTATCAAGTATTAATGACTTTTTACTATTAAATATTATTTTTACTACTATATTGTAGGAAGCCTCGTCTGGTCAAAAAGTTGGACGCCTTCAACTTTTTGACATTACGCACAGGAAAAAAGATGGAACTTCGATGTCATCTGAGGCTGCAGAAATTATGATATATTTACTTAATAAAAATTGATTCATTATAAATATTAATAATGATTATATGATTATATGATTATATGATTATATGATGAATAAGTCCAGGTATATGTTTATGAAAATTATGAGCAATGTGCTCGATATTTGAGTGAACTTTGATAAGACAAAATGGATTAAGTGAAATTATGTAAGAGTGAATTTTAGTAGTAAAATAGTGTTGGACAGTAGCAGTTGCATGACTTTGAAAATTCACCAAAAATTATGTAAGTTGAACTAAATTTCAAAAAAATTATGGAATTAAATATTAAGTGAGTATATTTCCATATAAAATAAATAGGGGGAGCAAAAGAGTTCTATATTATGTGATATTATAGTTTTTGTGAGACAGTGATAGAATGAATTCGAGATCCCCTGTTCTAACTTGGAAAAATCATTAAAAATTGTAAAAAAACATAATTATGAGTTATAATTTATATGAATAGAATCCTAAATGAGTCTACTTTCAGGAGGAATGGACAGGAACATCATATGAGTATCGAAATATGAGATAAATAATTTTTAGTGAAGAGAGGTCAGAACTATTGGACAGCGAAATAGGGGAAACTTTAATGAATAAAATGTACTAATTGGATAAACCAAAAATTCTGGGAATTTTATGGGAGAAAGGTATATGAGTATAGTTTCATGGAAAGTTAACAAAACTAAATTTTGAGTTTTTTAGCTCCAGATATGATTGATTTAGTAACTATAACTCGATAAAATAGCTTAACCTGAACATGTGTAATTGTACAATTATAATGTTTTATCTTGAAAATCATGTTAGTAATTGCTTATTAATTTCATATGGACTTACTAAGCGTAAAGCTTACCCATCCTCTCCATTTCTTTAGTATTGGCAGGTCGGCTCAAGCTTGGAGATCGTCGGAGGCAAAATCACATTATCAAACTATCATTTTTGGGAGAATTAATTCAAATATTAGAAATATCAAGTGAGTGGCATGTATAGGAAGTTGGTTTGTGATATGTATTATTATTATGACTTTGACCATACGCATTAGTCTGCATTGAGTTATCATATAAGATCATGAGATGTGGTCCTTATCCATTATGGTTTATAAGTTTAATTAATCATGCCATGTCTTATGTTTTGATGTGATGATATAGTTAACTTTGTTTGTTATGCATGATTGGTAATACATCAGGTAAGTTAAATACGGGCCAGTGTGTGACAGCCTTAAAGTGACCCTAGTCGAAAAGCAGTTTCGGGACCGCTAAACCGAGTCACCAAATTATTTGAATATGATATTTATTGTCTAAAATATGTGAATATGAATGTGTGAAAGTTTTATGCTTTGATTTAGTAAATTGCATGTGAATTTAGTCAATAGGACTTATGTGTGACACTTTTGAAATGTGGTAGGTCAAAACATAAGGATCTATTAGTGCATGTAATAAAAAGGGTGGACTTGCATGTCAATTTCCCCTAATTAGTAGTGGCCGGCCATGACAAATAGGGTGGACAAAGTGTGATGGGAAAAACATGTCATAAACATGTTATGTTGGTGTTTCATGGGAGGAATGATAAAATAAGAAGCATGATAATAAAATAATGGAAGGGAAAATGATGAAAACAAAGAAAAAAAAAGTATCCATCCTTTTACATTTTTTTTGGCCGAAAGTTCTAAGGAGGAAGGAAGAAGGAAGGTGCTCTCTTGCTTCATGTTCGGCTTGGAAGAGGATTAGGAAGAGGTTCGGCCATACTTGTATCTAGGTTAAGGTATGTTGATGTTGTTCCATGAGATTCATGCATGCTTTTAGTTGTTAGCTTGAGTTTTACCTAGCCCATGGTTCAAATCTTTGCTATGTCATGGAGATGATATTCGGCTAAGGTGGATTGGTGTTGATGTCATTTGCATGCTAAAAGTGAAGCTTTGTAAGGATACATGTGATGGTGGATTGATGACTTTTGAATTTTCTTTTTAGCATTTTTGAGTTAGACATTAAGTTCTTTGTTTAACCATGACCGAAATTGAAATGGTATGGTGTTTTGATGCATTCGGCCATGGTAGGAAGTAGAAGAGAAATATGGTTGTTGTTCACGTTATTTGGATGAGAAATGGTAGTAAGGTGAAGTGCAATTGTTAGTGTTTGATTTACTAGTGTATATAGTTGTACTAGCCGAGTTTTGAAATTGAAAAAGGGCTTGAGCACCATGTGTGGTATTGAGATTGTTTGAGTAAATTCATAGTCATTTATATGATGAATTCGGTTGTAGATATACATGCTTGAATAAGATGCACGCATGAATGAATAGATGGATTGGTGTTGCATGTGTTCGGTTATAGGTAAGCATGATGATGAATCTATCTTGACTTGGATAATCGGCTCAAGGAGAAATTGCTAAAGTGCTTAATAATTGATATTAGGTTAATGATGTGTGTTTTCGGTCATAAAGGTGCACATGAGGAAATGTTAGATTAATTGTATTAAATTGCTCAATGTGATTAAAAATGCGTATGACCATTTTGTATTTGAGCTAAAGGTGGCCATATGACCTATCAAACTCCTTGTCATATTCGGCCATAAGCTAGCATAATGAGACTTTAATAAGTTAAATTTGTTTGAATTAGCTCAAGAGCTTAGAGGACCAAAGTTGGATAAGGGAAAGGAAAAAGTGATCGAATAGCCGCCGAAATCGTTCGACAACATCCGAGGTAAGTTTTCGAGTAATGAAACTTAGATTATGATTCGATTAGATTATGTTATAAGCAAATCAAAATCATGCCATTTGTATGTAGCTTTTGAGCTGAAAATGTTAATGCTTGATAAGTGACTTGTGTTTGAATTCTAGTTACGAAAATGAAATATTGATGTGTCATGATTTATTGATATGTGCATGGATATTCGGATTGATAACCGGGCTAAGTCCCGAAGGCATTTGTGCGAGTTACTATAACCGGGCTAAGTCCCGAAGGCATTTGTGCGAGTTATTATATTCGGGCTAAGTCCCGAAGGCATTCGTGCGAGTTACTATAACCGGGCTAGGTCCCGAAGGCATTTGTGCGAGTTACTAAACCGGGCTAAGTCCCGAAGGCATTTGAGCTAGTAGCTATATCCGGCTAAACTCCGAAGGTACTTGGTTTGGGAATGAGCGATCTTGCTGTAAAAATTTAAATTAATACGCTCGTAAATCCCAACGATGAGGTACGTTTCGTATATGCATTGGAGTAGTAAATTCCTTTTGAATATTATTCGCTCAGTCAATTAATGAGCTTCCGGCCTTTGGTTAAGTTGATCCCTTATGTGTGAATATAAGGGTTGGAAATGTGGATTAGGACTAATTTTTTTTTAGAATATGTGTGTATGAAATTATCCGTTTAGTTATATGAATGCTATACCTCAGTTGCGCCTAATTTCATTGTTCGAAACTTACTAAGCATTTAATGCTTACTCCGTTCTTTAAATCTCTGTTTTATAGATTTTGGTTCGTCAACTATCGGACTCGGGATTGTCGAAGTCGAAGTCGTCCACACTATCAAAGCCCTTTTGGTACACTTTTGGTTGAACTCTGAAAATGGCATGTATAGGACTACCCTTTTTGTTGTTGGTCATGTACCCTTTGGTTTTGTATAAATTTGGATAGCCATGCGAAAATGGCTTATATACACTTTGAGCATAGTATTATAATCATTTGTATGTTGTTCATTAAGAGGTATGGAAATGTTTGGAAACGATTAGCCATTGGAATGGTTAATCATGATCATATTTTGTGCTATATATGGTAAAGGGCTACTTGAATCATGGAAACTATGAAATAGGTAAAGTCTACCTTAAAGGCAGATGCTGACAGCAGCAGTGCTGTAAATTTTAAAAATCACTAAAAATAGTAGGAATGGGATTAAATAGTGAATAAATTATGTAATCGAACCTTGATGAATCTACTTTCATATGGAAGAAACGAAACGATCATATGAGTCGTATGTTAAGAGATATTTAAGCTTTCACGAAACAGGGACAGAACAGTTTCTGGATTCCCTATTCCGAATTTGGAAATTCATTATAAATTAACCAGAGATAATTAGAAGCCATGCGGTATATATATAGATTCCTTTTCGAGTCTAGTTTCTATAGAAACAAACGGCATCAGTATTGAAGCCCTGTACAGAGAGATATCCAAGTTGTAATGCATGAAGGTCAGAATAGTCGAACCCTATAACAGGGGAGACTTTAACCAATAAACTGTACTAATTGGCTCGACCAAAAATTCTAGAAAAAAAATTTTTAGATGGATATATGAGTCTAGTTTCAGGAAAAATTTACGGAACTGGTTTTCGAGTTTTGGAACTCGAGATATGATTTTTAAGGTGACAGTGATGCGGTTAGCCAGCTCGTCTGGAAATTTAAAATGGACTGTGCAAATAAGTGAATTAAGTCTGTTAACCCCTCGTGTCCGACTCCGGCAACGGTCTCGGGTACGGGGTGTTACAATTTTATTGGTATCAGAGCTACGGTTTAGTCGATTCTAGGACTACCGTAATACGTTTGGGTCTAGCTATACATGCCATTATGTGATTATTTGATAGTGTGGTGATTTCTGACAATTGAAAATGTGTTTATTTATAGTAATGGATCCCGATCCCGACCCAGTGGTAGCTGATGATCTTGAGAGTGTAGCGCCTGCTCCCGCACAAGGGACAGCGCCGGTGGACTCTCAACCTATTGCTAGTAATCCGAATGATGAGGCTAGACAAGCTTTTTATAGCATGATGAATGATTGGTTCAACCAATACATTCGAACTAATACGACTGTTCCACAACCTCCATTCCCGACTAATACCACCCCCGCACCTACAATACCTCCGGTCACTGACCAAATAAGGTCAAAGAAGCCCCCAGTTCACAGAATCCGAAAACACGGGGCTACTGAATTTAAAGCTACGGACAGCAACGACGCCGAGCAAGCTGAATTTTGGTTGGACAACACTATTCGGGTACTTGATGAACTATCTTGCACACCCGATGAATGCTTAAAGTGTACTATCTCCTTGCTACGTGATTCTGCCTACTATTGGTGGAATACGTTGATTTCTGTTGTGCCCCGAGAGCAAGTAACTTGGGAGTTTTTCCAAACTGAGTTTCGAAAGAAGTATATCAGTCAGAGATTCATTGACCAAAAACGAAAGGAATTTCTTGAACTTAAACAAGGTTCCATGTCGGTTACCGACTATGAACGAAAATTTGTGAGGCTTAGCCGGTACGCACGAGAATGCATTTCTTCAGAAGCTGTGATGTGTAAACGTTTCGAAGATGGACTGAATGATGATATAAAGCTGTATGTTGGCATTTTAAAATCCGAGAATTTGTGGTACTTGTCGAGCGAGCTTGCAAAGCCGAGGAGCTCAGTAAGGAGAAAAGGAAAGCTGATATGGGAGCAAAGGAGTTTCGTAAGAGATCTTCGGGAAAGCCCTTCCAACAGTCATCGAAGAAATTTAGAGATGACTTAGGCCAGTCTAGAGACATTTCGGGTTTTGCTAGACGAGATCGTGACCGACCCCCTGTGACTACACGAGTCACTTCGGTCGCCAGTGTTGGAAACGATCGTCGAGACAGAACGGAGTGCCAGTATTGTGGTAAATGGCATTCGGGGAGTTGTAGATTCCATGATCGCTCCTGTTATAAATGCAGATCAGCTGACCATTTTATCAAGGATTGCCCGAGACTGTCTGAACAAAATGTAAATCAGAGTGGGAAACGAGGGGCTACTACTGCTCGCGGTAGACTGTCCAAAAACACGGGCAATGCTAGTGGTGGTCAGAGAGGATCTAGAGATGCTACAACCAGATCTGAGGCTAGTGCTCCCGCTAGAGCTTATGCCATACGCGCACGCGAGGATGCTTCCTCGCCAGATGTTATTACCGGTACTTTTACTCTCTTTGATACTAATGTGATTGCTTTGATTGACCCTGGTTCTACTCATTCTTATATATGTGAAACCTTAGCATCCAGTAAGACTCTACCTGTTGAGTCTACTGAGTTTGTAATTCGGGTGTCAAATCCCTTGGGTCGTTACGTGCTTGTCGACAAAGTGTGTAAGAAATGTCCCCTAGTAATTCGAAGTTCCTGGTTTCCGGCAGACTTGATGCTTTTGCCGTTTGATGAATTTGATGTTATTCTTGGTTTGGATTGGTTGACCGTGCATGATGCGGTTGTGAATTGCAAAAGCAAGACTATTGATTTGAGGTGCGCAAATAATGAGATAATCCGAGTTGAGTCTATTGTCTTGAGTGGATTGCCAACAATAATATCCTCGATGTTAGCTCAAAGATATGTGAGAAAGGGGTGTGAAGCGTATCTTGCATACGTACTTGATAATAAAGAGCCAGAAAGGAAACTTGAATCTGTGCCAGTGGTTTGTGAATACCCGGATGTTTTTCCCAAAAAATTACCGGGTTTACCACCTGTTCGGGAGGTAGAGTTTGGTATTGAGCTTGTACCTGGGACTACACCGATTTTGATAGCTCCGTATCGTATGGCACCAACCGAGTTAAAAGAGTTGAAAGCTCAGTTGCAAGAGTTGACAGATAGAGGTTTCGCTCGACCAAGTTTCTCACCTTGGGGTGCACCAGTATTGTTTGTGAAAAAGAAGGACGGAACCATGAGGTTGTGCATCGACTATCGTCAACTGAATAAGGTGACAATAAAGAATAAATATCCGATACCGCGCATTGACGATTTGTTTGATCAACTAAAGGGAGCCTCGGTGTTTTCAAAGATAGATTTGAGATCGGGTTATTACCAGTTGCGAATTCGAGATTCGGATATACCCAAAACTGCTTTCAGAACGAGATACGGCCACTACGAGTTCTTAGTGATGCCGTTTGGGCTCACTAATGCCCCTGCGGTATTTATGGATTTGATGAATCGAATCTTCAGGCCGTATTTGGACCGGTTTGTAGTTATGTTTGTTGATGACATCTTGGTCTACTCAAGAGATGAAACCGAGCATGCTGAGCACCTGAGATTAGTGTTGCAGATTTTACGAGATAAGCAGTTATATGCTAAGTTCAGTAAGTGTGAGTTCTGGTTAAGGGAGGTGAGCTTCTTGGGTCATGTGGTATCCGCATCGGGTATTCGAGTAGATCCGAGCAAAATTTCAGCCATACTTAATTGGAAGCCTCCGAAAAATATTACTGAGGTTCGGAGCTTTTTGGGACTTGCCGGTTACTACCGACGGTTTATAAAAGGTTTCTCGATGATAGCCACACCAATGACGAAGCTACTTTAAAAAGATGTTAAGTTCGAATGGACGGAAAAATGTCAGAAAAGTTTTGATCAACTGAAAACTTATTTGACTGAAGCTCCAATTCTAGTGCAGCCCGAATCAGGCAAAGAGTTTGTCATTTATAGTGATGCCTCCCTACTTGGGTTGGGTTGCGTATTGATGCAAGAAGGTCGAGTTGTGGCCTATGCATCGAGACAATTAAAGCCACACGAGAAAAATTATCCGACCCATGCTCTCGAAATAGCTGCCATCGTGTTCGCCTTAAAAATATGGCGACATTATTTATTTGGTGAGAAGTGCCATGTATATTCGGATCACAAAAGTCTCAAATATTTGATGACTCAACAAGACTTGAATCTGCGACAAAGGCGTTGGCTTGAGTTGTTGAAAGATTATGAGCTTGTCATTGATTATCACCCGGGAAAGGCTAATGTGGTTGCGGACGCCTTAAGCCAGAAATCACTATTTGCTTTACGAGCGATGAATGCACACTTGTCTGTTCTACCCGACAATGTGTTAGTAGCTGAATTAAAGGCCAAACCATTATTGATTCATCAAATTCGTGAAGCTCAGAAAGTCGATGATGAATTGGTTGCAAAACGGGCTGAATGTGTTCTGAATATGGAATCAGAGTTTCAAATTGATGATGACGATTGTTTGAGGTTCAGAAGTCGTTTGTGTGTTCCAAGAAATTCAGAACTCATTTCGATGATTCTGAACGAAGCTCATTGTAGCCGAATGTCAATTCACCCAGGGAGTACGAAAATGTACAACAATCTGAGACGTCAGTTTTGGTGGCATGGTATGAAACGAGACATTTCCGATTTTGTTTCAAAGTGTTTAATATGTCAGCAAGTGAAGGCAGAACATCAAGTGCCGACGGGTTTACTTCAGCCGATCATGATACCTGAATGGAAATGGGATCGAGTCACGATGGATTTTGTATCTGGGTTGCCAGTATCGGCACGTAAGAAAGATGCGATTTGGGTTGTTGTTGATAGACTGACTAAGTCGGCTCACTTCATCCCCGTACGTACGGATTTTTCATTGGATAAACTTGTTGAATTGTATGTTTCTCAGATTGTGAGATTACACAGGGTACCTATTTCTATTGTATTGGATAGAGATCCGAGATTCACCTCGCGATTTTGGAAGAAATTGCAAGAAGCCTTGGGTACCAAGTTGCATTTTAGCACCGCTTTTCATCCCCAAACCGATGGTCAATCCGAGCGGATAATTCAGATACTCGAGGATATGTTGAGATGCTGCATCCTTGAGTTTAGTGGTTCATGGGAACGGTATCTACCTTTGATTGAGTTTGCTTACAACAATAGTTTTCAGTCAAGCATTAAGGTGGCGCCTTACGAGGCTTTGTACGATCAAAAATGTCGTACGCCATTGTTTTGGACCGAGCTCAATGAAAGTAAAATTTTCGGAGTTGATTTGGTTAAAGATGCTGAGCAGAAAGTAAAAATAATTCGTGAAAGTCTGAAGGCAGCATCAGATTGTCAGAAGTCGTACGCGGATTTGAAACGAAAGGACATTGAGTATCAGGTGGGAGATAAGGTGATTCTTAAAGTTTCACCTTGGAAAAAGATACTCAGATTTGGGCGTAAGGGCAAGTTGAGTCCGAGATTCATTGGGCCGTATGAAATCTCCGAACGAGTTGGTTCAGTTGCATATAGGTTGCTTTTACCCCCTGAACTCGAAAGGATCCACAACGTTTTTCATGTTTCGATGCTTCGACGTTACAGATCTGATCCTTCGCACATAAGAAGTCCCTCCGAGGTTGAAATTCAAGCCGATATGAGTTATGAAGAAGAACCAATTCATATCCTAGCTCGTGAAGTGAAAGAGTTGCGAAACAAAAAGGTTCCTTTAGTAAAAGTGTTATGGCTCAAACACGGGATGGAAGAAGCTACTTGGGAACCCGAGAACGCCATGAAAGAACGATACCCAAACCTATTTACCGGTAAGATTTTCGGGGATGAAAATTTCTTAAGCGGGGGAGAGTTGTGACAGCCTTAAAGTGACCCTAGTCTGAAAGTGGTTTCGGGACCGCTAAACCGAGTCACCAAATTATTTGAATATGATATTTATTGTCTAAAATATGTGAATATGAATGTGTGAAAGTTTTAAGCTTCGATTTAGTAAATTGCATGTGAATTTAGTCAATAGGACTTATGTGTGACACTTTTGAAATGTGGTAGGTCAAAACATAAGGATCTATTAGTGCATGTAATAAAAAGGGTTGACTTGCATGTCAATTTCCCCCCTAATTAGTAGTGGCCGGCCATGACAAATAGGGTGGACAAAGTGTGATGGGCAAAACATGTCATAAACATGTTATGTTGGTGTTTTATGGGAGGAATGATAAAATAAGGAGCATGGTAATAAAATAATGGAAGGGAAAATGATGAAAACAAAGAAAAAAAAAGTGTCCATCCTTTTACATTTTTTTTGGCCGAAAGTTCTAAGGAGGAAGGAAGAAGGAAGGTGCTCTCTTGCTTCATGTTTGGCTTGGAAGAGGATTAGGAAGAGGTTCGACCATACTTGTATCTAGGTTAAGGTATGTTGATGTTGTTCCATGAGATTCATGCATGCTTTTAGTTGTTAGCTTGAGTTCTACCTAGCCCATGGTTCAAATCTTTGCTATGTCATGGAGATGATATTCGGCTAAGGTGGATTGGTGTTGATGTCATTTGCATGCTAAAAGTGAAGCTTTGTAAGGATACATGTGATGGTGGATTGATGACTTTTGAATTTTCTTTTTAGCATTTTTAAGTTAGACATTAAGTTCTTTGTTTAACCATGACCAAAACTGAAATGGTATGGTGTTTTGATGCATTCGGCCATGGTAGGAAGTAGAAGAGAAATATGGTTGTTGTTCACGTTATTTGGATGAGAAATGGTAGTAAGGTGAAGTGCAATTGTTAGTGTTTGATTTACTAGTGTATATAGTTGTACTAGCCGAGTTTTGAAATTGAAAAAGGGCTTGAGCACCATGTGTGGTATTGAGATTGTTTGAGTAAATTCATAGTCATTTATATGATGAATTCGGTTGTAGATATACATGCTTGAATAAGATGCACGCATGAATGAATAGATGGATTGGTGTTGCATGTGTTCGGTTATAGGTAAGCATGATGATGAATCTATCTTGACTTGGATAATCGGCTCAAGGAGAAATTGCTAAAGTGCTTAGTAATTGATATTAGGTTAATGATGTGTGTTTTCGGTCATAAAGGTGCATATGAGGAAATGTTAGATTAATTGTATTAAATTGCTCAATGTGATTAAAAATGCGTATGACCATTTTGTATTTGAGCTAAAGGTGGCCATATGACCTATCAAACTCCTTGTCATATTCGGCCATAAGCTAGCATAATGAGACTTTAATAAGTTAAATTTGTTTGAATTAGCTCAAGAGCTTAGAGGACCAAAGTTGGATAAGGGAAAGGAAAAAGTGATCGAATAGCCGCCGAAATCGTTTGACAACATCCGAGGTAAGTTTTCGAGTAATGAAACTTAGATTATGATTCGATTAGATTATGTTATAAGCAAATCAAAATCATGCCCTTTGTATGTAGCTTTTGAGATGAAAATGTTAATGCTTGATAAGTGACTTGTGTTTGAATTCTAGTTACGAAAATGAAATATTGATGTGTCATGATTTATTGATATGTGCATGGATATTCGGATTGATAACCGGGCTAAGTTCCGAAGGCATTTGTGCGAGTTACTATAACCGGGCTAAGTCCCGAAGGCCTTTGTGCGAGTTATTATATCCGGGCTAAGTCCCGAAGGCATTCGTGCGAGTTACTATAACCGGGCTAGGTCCCGAAGGCATTTGTGCGAGTTACTATAATCAGTCTAAGTCCCGAAGGCATTTGAGCTAGTAGCTATATCCGGCTAAACTCCGAAGGTACTTGGTTTGGGAATGACCGATCTTGCTGTAAAAATTTAAATTAATACACTATTAAATCCCAACGATGAGGTACGTTTCGTATATGCATTGGAGTAGTAAATTCCTTTTGAATATTATTCGCTCAGTCAATTAATGAGCTTTCGGCCTTTGGTTAAGTTGATCCCTTATGTGTGAATATAAGGGTTGGAAATGTGGATTAGGACTGATTTTTTTTAGAATATGTGTGTATGAAATTATCCGTTTAGTTATATGAATGCTATACCTCAGTTGCGCCTAATTTCATTGTTCGAAACTTACTAAGCATTTAATGCTTACTCCGTTCTTTAAATTTCTGTTTTATAGATTTTGGTTCGTCAACTATCGGACTCGGGATTGTCGAAGTCGAAGTCGTCCACACTATCAAAGCCCTTTTGGTACACTTTTGGTTGAACTCTGAAAATGGCATGTATAGGACTACCCTTTTTGTTGTTGGTCATGTACCCTTTGGTTTTGTATAAATTTGGATAGCCATGCGAAAATGGCTTATATACACTTTGAGCATAGTATTATAATCGTTTGTATGTTGTTCATTAAGAGGTATGGAAATGTTTGGAAATGATTAGTGATTGGAATGGTTAATCATGATCATATTTTGTGCTATATATGCTAAAGGGCTAGTTGAATCATGGAAACTATGAAATAGGTAAAGTCTACCTTAAAGGCAGATGTTGACAGCAACAGTGATGTAAATTTGAAAAATCACTAAAAATATTAGGAATGGAATTAAATAGTTAATAAATTATGTAATCGAACCTTGATGAATCTACTTTCATATGGAAGAAACGAAACGATCATATGAGTCGTATGTTAAGAGATATTTAAGTTTTCGCGAAACAGGGCCAGAACGGTTTCTGGATTCCCTGTTCCGACTTTGGAAATTCATTATAAATTAACCAGAGATAATTAGAAGACATGCCATATATTTATAGATTCCTTTTCGAGTCTAGTTTATATATAAACAAATGACATCAGTATTGAAGCCCTGTACAGAGAGATATCCAAGTCGTAATGCATGAAGGTCAGAATAGTCAATCCCTGTAACAGGGGAGACTTTAACCAATAAACTGTACTAATTGGCTCGACCAAAAATTCTAGAAAAACACTTTGTAGATGGATATATGAGTCTAGTTTTAGGAAAAAATTACGGAACTGGTTTTCGAGTTTTGGAACTCGAGATATGATTTTTAAGGTGACAGTGACGCGGTTAGCCAGCTCATCTGGAAATTTAAAATGGACTGTGCAAATAAGTGAATTAAGTCTATTAACCCCTCGTGTCCGACTCCGGCAACGGTCTCGGGTACGGGGTGTTACACAGTGGATCATGAATTAAATGGAAATGAGTAATGTTGCCTTGAATATGGATATTTAATGGACAAATTTTTAACTACATTATGATGGTATAAAATGAGAATAAAATTTAGCATGTCTAGTTCTAGTTAATGTAAGAATGTATTTTATATACAGGATGGTAAGCAAATATGTTTAAATTGAATGACATGTTATTGCATGATTATGGATGTGTAAGTGCTCATTTATGCCACGTTATATGTCTTTAAATATGCATGTGTTCGAAAAGTTTTGAATTAAATGAAATTTTATGGCTCGATTTTCGTCTATGTGTCTGGTTAAGTCTGGTAATGCCTCGTACCCTGTTCCAGCCTTGGATACGAGCAAGGGGTGTTACATTTGGTGGTATCAGAGTTATGGTTTAGTCGGTTCTCAGACTAACCTAACATGTGTAAAAGTCTAGTTATACATGCCACGGATCCGTGATAGTGTGATGTCTCCCGGCGCGTAAGAGCACTGTCTTATTTAGACAAAGGTCTTCTCTAACCAAGCTGCACCGACCATGTTTAAGGTGATTAAAGGTGTTTGAGTAAAATTATGATGATGATAAGTCTCGGTTTAGAAAACTATGAATAAAAGTTTATGATTATATGTGATAACACGTGATATGAAAGTTTATGCTGTGATAAATATCTATATTTGCTTAATGCTCATATGATGTAGTGCACTTGGCTTACTTGACAAATTGAATGGGATAATTGGAAAATTGGTGTAAACCAACATGAATGTTGTGTTGCCTGAAATGAATGACATGATTTTGACGATGTTGCTATGATGATGAAAGTTGTGTCATATGTATATGTATAAGAAAGTCGAGTTAGAGGCCCTACAACCCCTCCCCCTTATCGAAGTGGTCTTATAATGGAATTTTATGAGATTTGTACTGAATAAGTTCCCGGTTGAAAAACCAAAGAGTTCAATGATAGAATACTTATAAGTATGATTAGAGATTGAGAATGAGTTGATAAGTAAAGTCAGAGCTAGAAAAGTATCAGGTGACATAAAGATTATTAGAGCTATGCACTGTCCCAGTTAGAGAATGAATTTACTTTGGTAAATTAAATTACTCAGGTACAAGGTCGAGAAAAGTGTAAATTAAAATTTATTCAGAACTGGTCTTCTTTAGTGAAAGGTCTAACATGAAATTTGTGATGGCAGAACTAGTTGTGGGAAATGATATTTGAAATGCGTAATATCTGAGTGTGACAGTTACGGCTGAACAGATTTAATAGTTTCTTCTGAAATGTTCTATGTATTTATCCGTTCTCAGAAAAATTTCTATGGCTGTTGATCTTTTGAAGAAATTCTTGTTATATGGGAATGTTTTCTAATCATGATGTTAGATAGAAGCATTGGTAGTCTGACTGGTTTATAATTTGTATTGCTGTATTTCCTCGGGCATTTTATTACATTTCGTCCGATAAGAATTGATGAGAGGATATGTATGATATTATGATACTGTTTCTTCTACTCGATGCTCCATTTGATATATATGTATGGGAAGATACATTGTTTTTGTTATATTTGATTCCAGTGGGATTAAATGATGTTTTCTTCTGGACTTCTTTTCTCTGAGGAATTTCCGAGATCTTTCATATTTTCCTATGTTTTTGGTTTTCAATTTTCCGGCATGGTATCGTATCTTGGATTTCTTTATTCGGTTTTTTTGTTATCTTTATTCCATAATTTGTCAATTATGACTTATGTTCAAAGTGCGTTCTTCAGGTCGTGATAATCATGACAAGCATGACTATACTTCCGATTTGATCTTGGTAATGTGGTGATTTTAGTATTGGAATATCTCAAATTTCTGTGTAAGGATTTGACAACAGTAAAGGCACGAGTTTCAATCGGTATGGTGGATTACTTCTCTCAAGTAAGTTAATTATAGTTAATGTCTTCAATTGAGATATTTTGGTAGTTAATGTCTTCAATTGAGATATTTTGGTTACTTGAGCTAATGCAATTGAGATGGTTTTGATTAGCGTAAGGAATGAATAGTAAAGGACTGAATGATGAATTGTCTAGTAACTAGAAAAAAGGATTACTTGAAATGTCATTCAACGGTGTTTAAGTCGGCTCGAGTGTTTAATTTGTGTGAATTATTTATTTGAAAGATTTCATATGACAATTATGTCAGGATCATTTTTCCCAAATCTGATAATAGAATTTCATTTCTTTACAGGTAAAAGGCAAATAGTCTGAACGAGAAGTGTATATCTCTTAGAAAATTTTGATATGAGTTAAAGCTACTAAGAATGATAAAGTTTTCATCTTGTGAAAGCTGAAAAGTTTATTACATGTTAGTAAGATTTGGACAGATGAGAATATTGCTAACCAAAGCATCTGAACTGGACTAGTCTGCATTAAGTAAAGATTTCCTAATTTTTAGTAATGCACTATGGTATGAAGGGTGATGTGTCTCAAGAAAATAAGGAAAATGTGATAGTGAGTAGTAAACTAAAAGAGTTGTAACACCCTAAACCGGGCCCAGACGTTAAGTTTGGCTCGAATCTTACGTGTCACATTGAAGTGTTTTTCGAAAACCATGTTTCCATTAAAAACCCTTCTTAATAATTAAAAACTTATACCATTTTTAAACCTTGTTAGAAAACCTCAGCTAAATAACATTCTTAACAACTTTGTAAAAATCTTGGTAGTTGCGAAAGCTTAATTTAAAAACAATTGCGTATACGTGATGTTTTGAGCAACAGTAGTTGCTTTGGAAAATCGTGTTCTAATACTAGCAATTATAAGAACAATAAATAAAATTCCAAATTTGAAATCCAGAAAATTACAACGGCTTTACTACAACCCACATAAAACATTTAAAAGTAACAATCAAAACTATAAAATAAACACAGTGTGTGGCTTCCTCCGAGCCCCTCGCAGCTCCGATCCGTCTAAGGCTGGAAATTACCTGAAAGGTTAATAAACGGGTGAGTTTACGAAAACTCAGTGTGAAATCCCCTACTATAAAAAGGAACAGTCAGACATATAAAAGAATTAAAAGTCTGGCCCCAACCTTACTTACAGTTTTAGTATCAATTGGGCCTTAGCCCACTATAACAGACAGTACCAGATGGGCCTTAGCCCATTACAGAATAAGAAACATTATCAGAACTAGAATCAAAATGAGAATCAGAATCAGAATCAGGTGACAGAATCAGAATCAGAATCAGTATCAGGTAACAGAACCAAAATCAGAATGTGAATGCAATCCCAACCCAATCCAGCCGTATACACCCTCGTACCAACCTTACACCATGTGGGGAGACTACTCGACCCACCCAACTGCTACACACCACAGAAATTGCAGCGAGGCTGCCAGATATTGTGACGAAGTCACCAGATACAGATATTGTGGCTAGGCCACCAGAACAAATATATATATGTGGCGAAGCCACCAGATTGCAGCGAGGCTGCTAGATATTGTGACAAAGTCACCAGAACAGATATATATGGTGAGGCCACCAGATTGCAGCGAGGCTACCAAAACACTTCCTCCATCAATATAACCCGTATCCCATGCAACAGATATACATGTCATGGCATACAACATACAGAATCAGAATATCATGCCCATATTTCAATCAAACAGTCACAGTCAAGTCATTCATATCACCAATATATATTCACAATCAAATCCGTCAACCACACAGTCCAAGTCAGTCACTTGCCCACAAGGGCAAAACAATCATTTAACACGCTAGGGGTAAAATGGTAATTTTATAAATCGAGGGTAAAACGGTAATTCTTTAAATCGAGGGTAAAACAATAATTTTGTAAATCAAGGGTAAAATAGTAATTCTATAAATCGAGGGTAAAATAGTAATTCTGTCAATCGAGGGTAAAACGATAATTCTATAAATCGAGGGTAAAACAGTAATTTGGTAAACTAAAGTATTCTAAACAGGGAAACAATACGAATAAGCCTAAAGCCCTTCTTGGCCCAAATGGGCCCACACGCTCGTGTGGCCCTTTTAGCCCAAATCTAGCCACAGATATGAGATTCACCTAGCCTAGTCCAATATTTACTACACAATCAAACAACTTATCCAATTGGGCCCGTAGGCCCATTGGGTCCACATGGCCCCTTTAGACCCATCGCGGCCCGAAGTAGCCATCCTACAGCTAGAGTAGTGAGAAATACACACCTGTTAGGAGACTGCAGTTAATCCGCGCTCCAAACACTCTTAGCTGACGCCCAACCCAAACAAGCACGTCACAAAGCGAAAGGGATCAGCCAAGAAGGGTATGCCTACTCTCCTCATGGTTTGCTCTATTTAAAGCCAACTCTCCATCTACTCTTATGTTAGCTTCCCGATGTGGCATCCCTCCATCATCAGAGTTTAAATTCAACACCAACTCTTGCTGCCCCTTGTTAGCAAAATAAATGCTCTTTGATTGCCATGAGTTTCGAACCCTGAACCTCCTTGCCAACTCTATGACGCCACCTTCCTACCTCTTATGTGGCGCTACTTTGCCACTAGACCACAAGGCTTTTTGTGGCACAATTTCCCCACCAATATTCTTAAGGCCTACCTACTACACCCAGGGTTTGATTCACCTTAAACCAAAATTTTTCCTAGAGTCCAGATTTGAACCCAGGACTTCTCCAACACTTCTCAGTACACTTAACCACTAAAACAAGCCTTCATTAACGAAATTTACATGCACAACAAAATATTATAAGCTTCCTTCAACCGCTCCCATGCTCAAGGCCCAAAACTTCTAAGCCCAAATTCAGGGTGTTACAAGAGTACTGTGAGGATCAAATTCTGATGTTGAATTTTAGATTGGATCTAATTCATGGTATTATTATTCCGAGTCTTATACAGAAGGAACTGTACAAAGCTCACAGTGAAAATTTGCCTATTTATTTAGAGAGTAATGACGTGTACTGTAATTTGATTCAGATGTTATTGGATTGTGATTTATCGATGATGAAAATCTGAATGATTATTTCGGAAGAGTGAAGGTCCCTTTGACTGTTGAATTTCTTGGAATTCTAGTCTCCATAAACCAAATTGAGATTCGGGTTTTATGTCATGATATCATGGGAAACTGAGAAGCCTTTGAAAATTTAAGAACAATTGGGAGTTAAGTCCGTAAGCTTTCAAATCATATGAAAATTAAAGAGATGTATTAGAGGCACTGTCTGAGCGAAGGTACTTTGGTATCGAGTATGAGATTGAGGAATCTAAGTGAAGATCACTTTTCCGGTAAGATTTTTGGGGACGAAAATCCCTAAAGGGGAGGAGAGTTGTAATACCCTGATTTTGAGCCTAGTCGAAACAGTGGTTTCGGGATCAAAAATCCAACGATGAAAATTTTATTTTTATTATATTTTTATGGTCTACGATTTCACAGAATAATTTCTTGAAAATTTCATTCAAAAATTTTGACATTCGGGGACTTAATTTAGTCAAAAGGACTAGATCGTAAAAACTATAAAAGTTGAGTTCTACATACTAGAGGTGTTCAATTGTTATGAAATTTTAAATTGAGGGTCCTTAAATGGTAATTAGACCATTGGTTAATTGCTGGACAAAAATAGACATGAAATGGGTGTAATAAAATATTTTTAAGTTAGGGGTATTTTGGTAAACTAATAATTAAAAGAATTAAAAAGGAAAATAAGCCAAATTAACTATCATCTTCTTCATTCAACCGTTTCTACCAATACTAGCCATGGTTAAGGTTTTTTCAAACTCCCAAGCTCGATTGTAAGTGCTCCTTAGCCCCGTTTTTAAAGTTCTTTACATTTTTGAAATCTCGCTAACTTGGTTAAGCTTATTCTAGCAATAATTTAACCTAGGGTTTATATTTGGAAAAAACCCATATGTGAAATGTGTTTATTTTGATGTTTTATGGTAGAATATGAAGCTTGAAATTGTGTTGAACAAATTTTACTAGGCGATTTTACGTGAAAACGAGTAAAACGATATAATCGGTAAAAATACCTAATGTTCATAAGTACATGTTAGAGTGTGAATTTGATGTTGCTATAGAAGGGAAAAATGATCAGCATGTCAAAAAACATAAGAAAATAGAATGAAGTTTAGTTTACGAGCATAGGGGTAAAAATGTAATTTTGACAAAGTTTAGGGGCAAAATTGTAATTTTTCCAAAATATAATTTTGGGTCAATTTGAATAATTTGAGTCCTAATTAGGCTATATTTGTAATGATAGAGCAAGGAAAATTGAAATTCGGGCTAAAATCGGTAAAATACCAATTTGTGGACAAAATGGTAAAAATGGCCATTTTCGTATACGAGGTAAGTTCGTGTGTTAATAATAATGCAATACCATACGTGAATTGTAATTTTCTATTGTTATGACATAAATTGTATGATTTAATATGTTTAGGTGAAATTGATGGATGGTGTATATGATATGGAAAATGTGTGCTTATTGTGTCATGTGAAATTGAATGGCAAATTATTGTTACATGAATTGAATGTTAAATTACTATTACATGGGTTGTATGAATTGCTACACGGTTGTACCTGATGAGATTTCGACAAGTTTGTACGTAAATAATTTATCGATTCTTTTTATTTTATTGTATTTTGTTATCATATGAAATGCGGCTGCCTATAGATTGATTATTTGTTGTAAATTACAAATTGAAAAAGGACTATGCATAAATTTGTAACATGTTGAAAAGTGAGGAATTTCCCGGTTGAGCCTTTGGAATAGAAATGATACGAATGATCTATAGTGAGGTTACGTGTGTAGTACTAAGTGCAGGCTACTACGTGTACCGGATAATTGGTTGCATGTGTAGTACTAAGTGTAGGCTACTACGTGTACCGGATATGTAACGCCCCAAAAATTGGGCTTAGAAGAGTTGGGCTTTGAGTCTGGGATTCGAATAAAAGAAAACCTGAATATTGAGAAGTTTTAAATATTACTAGTGTTTAAAAATATATATATATTGATAAAATATTTATGTTATTACTAATATTTTAATTTTTATGAAAATTATTATCATTATAATTATTAGATACAAATATATTTATAAAATTGTTGTTGTTAATTTAGTGTTTAAATTAACATATTATTAGAAAATTTTACTGTATCTATTTTTATTGATTTATGGAAATTATAATTATTATTAGGAATATATATATATATATTATCGTATTTGAAATTTTCATTATTATGGTTATTATTATTATTATTATTTTAGTTTTTAAATAAATTACAATGGATTTAAAGTGTGGGAAAAATTCGGACCAAGACTCTAGCAAAAAAAATTATTATTTTTGCTCCTTTAGGGGATCTGGGCATTAAGGTTTATTAATAAGTTCGGCTAAAATTTGACATAAGGAGGAGTCTGGCCTAGTGGTTAGGCGTGTTAAGCAGTAGGAAGGGAGCAGGGGTTCGATTCCCTGCGTGCGCAAATGTGAGTTTTTATTTTAGAAAAACCAAGGGCTGTCACAGGTAGGCCTTATTAATCGTTCAGGCTAATTCATGTCAGAAGCAAGCATCTGGCCTAGTGGCTAAGTATGCTAGGAGGGCATGGGAGGAGCTTGGGTTCAAGGCACGGCGTGCGCAATTTTGTGTGTTTTTTTTTATATGCAGATCGCGGCTAGATAAGGGGTAAGATGGGTTGCGAGTATAAATTAAGTCAAAAAGAGCTTATGGCACAGTGGCAGCAGCGCGTTAAAGGGACTGAGAGGGCACGAGTTCTAATCCAGGTGCTGGCGTTATTTTGGTTTGTTAAAGGCGGACCAAGACTTCAGCAGGCGAGGTTTATAATTAACTGTGACCGTTATTTTGTGTGTTTTTTTTAATATGCAGATCGCGGCTTGATAAGGGTTAAGATGAGTTGCGAGTATAGTTCAACACAAAAAGAGCTTATGGCACAGTGGCAGCAGTGCGTTAAAGGGACTGGGAGGGCACGAGTTTGAATCCCGGTGCTGGCGTTATTTTGGTTTGTTTTTAGGCGGACCAAGACTTTAGCATGTAAGGTTTATAAAAAACTGTAACCGTATACGTAAAGAGAGAAGCATGGTGCAGCGGCCAGCAGCACGGGCGAAGGCACAAGGGCAGACGGAGGTCTGAGGTTCAAGCCTCACCTAGAGCACGGAAGGCTTGTATTTTTGCTGCTCACGTGGGGGAGAGTCAGAGTTTGACCGAAACTCTACTAGCCATGGCTTGAGTCGGTCAAGCGGTGGACTACTGCTGATGGTGCAAGGAAGTTGGATAGGATTTAAATTGGTGGTGCCTGAAATTAAGGAGAAAAATAGGGAATTTAAACTTGGGAAGGATTTGTATGCCGAAATAGGATTCATGGTGGTACCAATTCGGCTATAGGCAATTAAATGCCGAAAAAGCTCTCAAATTTTGGCTAGGATGAATTGTTTGTTTATTTTTTTCAGCTCAAATTCTCTTATCATATTTTCTTTATTTTATTTTATTTTCTCAAACTTCATTCTTTTTGATTCATCTTTCTTTTCTTCGCCGAAGCCTAAATCTTCTATTGCTATTATTAAAATTCTTTTCCCTTTTCTTTTTCTTCCACCGATCTCTCTCAAACCATTGCTAACCGATTACCCTTCGAAAGACTGAACCACACTACGTGATAGCCGACTTTACTCCTTAGCCGAATCCTCTATTCTTTTTCTTTGTTATTCTTCTATTTTCTTCTTAACTCAAAATAAGCATACCAAAGAATAAGTTCTAAAAGCCGAAAACCCCATAGTCTTAGGAGCATAGCCGAATCTTTAGACCAGTAAAGGATCGATTTCTGCTAGAGTTTGAGGGTTAGATCTACATTAGAATTGAATAAGAACTAAAGTGGAATCGTTGGCTGAAGGAATCGGTGGTAAGTTTTTGAATCTATTTCTTTATTTCAGGAATTAAGAAAAGCCGAAATCCCTAAGGGTGGCTAGCATTTTGGTCTAAGGGTTTTTTTTTGCCTCTTTCTTTTGATTGTGTAAGAGTTAGCATAGACAAGAGGACAAGAGGACGTACAACGAAGGGCTTGAAGACTAATTCGGTTGGCTTTTCAGATCTAACCCATATTTCGGCAAAAGGTAAAAAAACTCTAGGATCTAAGGCTGTGTTGGACAAGTATGGTAAGAGGTTAAATAAGTAGTTTGTTTTCGATATTTAGATTGACGTGGTAGTAATCCAATTGTAGGCAGTTCGTGTGTAGATCTCGCCAATGTATCGTTCTAAATCAGGTGTGTAAACGACACCCACTCATAAACTAGATCGGTAAAAGCCGAAAAGCCGAAAAGCCGGCATTTATGAACTTGCGAGCGTGCGAGCGCTTGTGAGGTGGTTTGGTTGTTAATTTTGATAATCGCAAGCAGTATGATTGCAGAGTGCGTAATTTTGTGCACTTCGGTATATTTGGGCTTAATGGGCCGAAAATAGGTTAGTGGGCCAACGGGCCCGATTCGGTAAAACGCTCAGCAAAAGCTTCTGTTAATGTGTTAATGGTTAGAATATGTATGTAAACTCTAGAATAGTAAATTTTATTAAACTACCCCTAAGTATGAAAATTACCGTTTTACCCCTAGGTGCTAAAGGACCGTTATACCCCTAGGGTTAATTTTGACTAAAATACATGATATTCTGATTCTGTTTGTTATATGCCATGACATGTATATCTGTTGCATGGGGTTGGGTTTTGTTATGGAGGAAGAACCCGTTCCGGTGGCTGTGCCACATATTCTGATATAAGCAGCTTTGCTGCAGATTATAGTTAGTGCCGCAATCGGTGCTAACACTGTAAGTGTAGGGATGGCGTGGTTGATTTATTCCCCACAAGAAGTGTAGGGATGGACGGAGGCAAGTGCAGGGTTGGATGGGGTTATCATGCATTAATCGTATCAGACTGTTTTATTATGGGCCAACTGTATTAAAATGGGCCCAACTGTGTTAATATGGGCAAGACCCAATATATCTCGACTTGTAATAGGGCTACGGCCCAGACTGATACTGATATGGGCTAGGCCCAGTATGCTCTGATATTGTAATAGGGCTATGTCCCAGATTAATACTGATATGGGCTAAGGCCCAGTTAACACTGATTTCTGAATAGGGCTTAGGCCCTGTAAAGTTTGAACTGATTTGGGCTCTGGTTGGAATACTTTACACACTGAGTTTTCCAAACTCACCCCCCTTTTTCCCATCTTTGTAGGTGAGCTTTAGATCGATGGACTTGGAGCTGGGCGGGATTCAGAGTGGCCACGAAGATTAAGTTTTGTTTTCTTTAAAATAAGTTTTGCATTTATTATTTTGATTATTTTTATTCTAGTTAAAGTTGTAATAAGGCCGCTCTTTTTATTTTTTTTAATATTTTGGGTTATTAAATTGGTTAGCTCTAGGGCGCGTTTTATAAAAGTTACTTATTTTTAAAATATCACGATAATCGAGCAAAGTTTCCGCAACGTAAATATTTTCAAAGGAAATAAATATTTTAAATAGACTTAAACTTAATTTGTTGTTCGTGGACAAGTAATAGGCTTAAAGTGTGGCAATGGATGTGTGCATGTCTAGGATTGGATCATGGAAGAGCTAGGTACTTAAGCAGTCTAATTGACTCACCTCCTCTTTTCTTGAATCCTACCTGGTGCGTAGTATCCATTCACTTTAAGCCATGACAAAGAAGGTTTGATACTTAACTGTTTTTTTTTTGAAATAACATGATTCTGCCACTATAAAGGGTTTACAAATTTTCAAAGTTTCCCATAAGATTTTACAAGGTTGTTAACAATGCTTTGATTATTATAATTAATCACGTTTTGGAAAAAAATAAGGCTAAGGTTTTATTCAAGTTTAAACGGTAAAAGTTTCTAAACATCAAGAAGGGTTTTCAATGAAAACATGGTTTTCGAAAAACACTTCAATGTGACATGCCGAATTCAGCCATAATGTCTGGGCCGGGTTTGGGGTGTTACATTTAGTGGTATCAGAGCCCGGTTGCAACAACTCGGCTGTGGATCGGGTCCAAAAGTTTTTCTAAAATTTTGAAATCTAGTTATATGGAAAAACACTAAAATCTATTTTGTGAAAATGTTAGAAAATTCTTTTAAATTTTGTTTTCAAAATGCACAAAGAATAAATTTGAATTGCTGATTTCTGAAGAAGTGGCACACTGAATCCCCGGCACGAAGTCTGTAAGTACCTTTTCTAAACTTTACTAAGTATCTGCTATATTACTGAGACTCTACTATGACATTGTAGTTAAAACTATATTGAGACTATAAGATTGAGACTATAGCTAGGCTGAGATTTGTGAAAGCGAACTCTGAAACTCTATCTGTGCATAAAACTCTTAATACAGACAATTCGATAGATACAATGAGCACACGTGGTACTCGTGGACGGGGTACTAGGGGTCGTGGTAGAGGCCATAGAGGGGCTCGAGCTGAGTCCCTTGCCTCTGATACTATACCTATGGTGGACGCTAGTGAGACAACGGCATCGCCTACGACAGGTAGTGGGACAAGACCGTATGATCGTACGGCTAGGGATGACGCACTGTCCCAAGCCATGCTTCATATTCTGGAAAGGGTCGCTAGACCCAACACTGGTACCGGAAGCCGTGGGTCAGTTTCGGAACATCTCCGATCGAATGGAGCTGAAGTTTTTAAGGGCATTTCTGGAGTAGCCCCGAATGTGGCTGAATACTGGTTGGAAGCCACGGAGAGAATAATGGATGACCTGGATTGCACGGCTGAACAAAAGCTGAAAGGGGCGATATCACTACTTAGGGAGGAAGCTTACCAGTGGTGGTTGACTGTGAAAGAGGGTACCCAACTCGAGCGGATTACCTGGGAATTCTTTAAATCCGCATTTCAAGGGAAGTATGTTGGGGCAAGCTATGTAGATGCCTGGAGGAAGGAATTCTTAAACTTAACTCAAGGGGATCGGTCTGTGGCTAAGTATGAGGCAGAGTTTTTGCGACTTAGTCGATATGCCCGTGGAATAGTAGCAACAGAGTACGAACGTTGTGTTCGGTTCGAGGATGGCCTCCGGAATAGTCTACGGGTATTAATAGCTCCACAGAGGGAGCGAGATTTTACGGCATTAGTAGAGAAAGCTAAAATAGCGGAGGATGTGAAGCGCGCTGAGTGCCAGAGCTGGGAAAAGAAAAGGAGTAGAAACAAAATGGATTTAAAGCCCTCCAATTCTGATCAAAGGCAAAGGAAAGGTGCCAGGGCAGATGGGCTGGTCCGAGCTGAAGCCCCTGTTGCTGTTGTTAGATTACAACCTTGTGTTGATTGAGGGAAAAGTCATTATGGCGAATGCTGGAAAAGGATTGGAGCCTGTTTAAGATGCGGATCGATGGAGCATCGTTTCAAAGAGTGTCCTCGGAGACCAGATTATGGACAAACTACTGGTATGGGTAATATACAGCCGCCGAGGGGTGGTAGCAGCCAGCAAGAGGCCGTAGCAATGGAATGGGTCGTGGTCATGGAGCACCAGATAGGGGTATGGGACATGCTGACGCGAGACAACCAGCTTTGGTCTATGCAGCATGTCGCCGTGAGAATGGAGACGCTCCGGAAGCAGATGCTGGTACGTACTTCTCTCATGGTGTATTAATTACTTAATTTACAGTTAGAGCTAGAGTGCGCAACGGAAGCATAGTGGTTTGACTTGAGTAATACAGTTAGTTGATAGTTGGAAATTTCGAGGACGAAATTTTGTTTTTAGGGGGATAGAGTTGTAACGCCCCAAAAATTAGGCCTAGAAGAGTTGGGCTTTGAGTCTGGGATTCGGATAGAAGAAAACCTGAATATTGAGAAGTTTTAAATATTACTAGTGTTTAAAAATATATATTGATAAAATATTTATGTTATTACTAATATTTTAATTTTTATGAAAATTATTATCATTATAATTATTAGATACAAATATATTTATAAAATTATTGTTGTTATTTTAGTGTTTAAATTAACATATTATTAGAAAATTTTACTGTATCTATTTTTATTGATTTATGAAAATTATAATTATTATTATTAGGAAAAAATATATATATTATCGTATTTGAAATTTTCATTATTATGGTTATTATTATTATTATTTTAGTTTTTAAATAAATTACAATGGATTTAAAGTGTGGGAAAAATTCGGACCAAGACTCTAGCAAAAAAAAAATTATTATTTTGCTCCTTTAGGGGATCTGGACATTAAGGTTTATTAATAATTTCGGCTAAAATTTGACATAAGGAGGAGTTTGCCCTAGTGTTAGACATGTTAAGCAGTAGGAAGGGAGCAGGGGTTCGATTCCCTGCGTGCGCAAATGTGAGTTTTTATTTTAGAAAAACCAAGGGCTGTGACAACTAGGCCTTATTTATTGTTCAGGCTAATTCATGTCAGAAGCAAGCATCTGGCCTAGTGGCTAAGTATGCAAGGAGGGCGTGGGAGGAGCCTGGGTTCAAGGCACGGCGTGCGCAATTTTGTGTGTTTTTTTTTATATGCAGATCGCGGCTAGATAAGGGGTAAGATGGGTTGCGAGTATAAATTAAGTCAAAAAGAGCTTATGGCACAGTGGCAGCAGCGCGTTAAAGGGACTGAGAGGGCACGAGTTCTAATCCAGGTGCTGGCGTTATTTTGGTTTGTTAAAGGCGGACCAAGACTTCAGCAGGCGAGGTTTATAATTAACTGTGACCGTATATAAGTAAAGAGAGGAGCATGGTGCAGTGGCCAGCAGCACGGGCGAAGGCACAAGGGCAGACGGAGGTCTGAGGTTCAACCCTCTCCTTGCACACGGAAGGCTTGTATTTTTGCTGCTCACGTGGGGGAGAGTCAGAGTTCGACCGAAACTCTACTAGCCATGGCTTGAGTCGGTCAAGCGGTGGACTACTGCTGATGGTGCAAGGAAGTTGGATAGGATTTAAATTGGTGGTGCCTAAAATTAAGGAGAAAAATTGGGAATTTAAACTTGGGAAGGATTTGTATGCCGAAATAGGATTCATGGTGGTACCAATTCGGCTATAGGCAATTAAATGCCGAAAAAGCTCTCAAATTTTGGCTAGGATGAATTGTTTGTTTATTTTTTTCAGCTCAAATTCTCTTATCATATTTTCTTTATTTTATTTTATTTTCTCAAACTTCATTCCTTTTGATTCATCTTTCTTTTCTTCGCCGAAGCCTGAATCTTCTATTGCTATTCTTAAAATTCTTTTCCCTTTTCTTTTTCTTCCACCGATCTCTCTCAAACCATTGCTAACCGATTACCCTTCGAAAGGCTGAACCACACTATGTGATAGCTGACGTTACTCCTTAGCCGAATCCTCTATTCTTTTTCTTCGTTATTCTTCTATTTTCTTCTTAACTCGAAATAAGCATACCTAAGAATAAGTTCTAAAAGCCGAAAACCCCATAGTCTTAGGAGCATAGCCGAATCTTTAGACCAGTAAAGGATCGATTTCTGCTAGGGTTTGAGGGTTAGATCTACATCAGAATTGAATAAGAACTAAAGTGGAATCGTTGGCTGAAGGAATCGGTGGTAAGTTTTTGAATCTATTTCTTTATTTCAGGAATTAAGAAAAGCCGAAACCCCTAAGGGTGGCTAGCGTTTTGGTCTAACGGTTTTTTTCCCTCTTTCTTTTGATTGTGTAAGAGTTAGCATAGACAAGAGGACAAGAGGACGTACAACGAAGGGCTTGAAGACTAATTCTGTTGGCTCTTCAGATCTAACCCATATTTCGGCAAAAGGTAAAAAAACTCTAGGATCTAAGGCTGTGTTGGACGAGTATGGTAAGAGGTTAAATAAGTAGATTGTTTTCGATATTTAGATTGACATGGTAGTAATCCAATTGTAGGCAGTTCGTGTGTGGATCTCGCCAATGTATCGTTCTAAATCAGGTGTGTAAACGACACCCACTCATAGACTAGATCGGTAAAAGCCGAAAAGCTGGCATTTATGAACTTGCGAGCGTGCGAGCGCTTGTGAGGTGGTTTGGTTGTTAATTTTGATAATCGCAAGCAGTATGATTGCAGAGTGCGTAATTTCGTGCACTTCGGTATATTTGGGCTTAATGGGCCGAAAATAGGTTAGTGGGCCAACGGGCCCGATTCGGTAAAACGCTCAGCAAAAGCTTCTATTAATGTGTTAATGGTTAGAATATGTATGTAAACTCTAGAATAGTAAATTTTATTAAACTACCTCTAAGTATGAAAATTACCGTTTTACCCCTAGGTGCTAAATGACCGTTATACCCCTAGGGTTAATTTTGACTGAAATACATGATATTCTGATTCTGTTTGTTATATGCCATGACATGTATATCTGTTGCAAGGGGTTGGGTTTTGTTATGGAGGAAGAACCCGTTCTGGTGGCTGTGCCACATATTCTGATATAAGCAGCTTTGCTGCGGATTATAGTTAGTGCCGCAATCGGTGCTAACACTGTAAGTGTAGGGATGGCGTGGGTGATTTATTCCCCACAGGAAGTGTAGGGATGGACGAAGGCAAGTGCAGGGTTGGATGGGGTTATCATGCATTAATCGTATGAGACTGTTTTATTATGGGCCAACTGTATTAAAATGGGCCCAACTGTGTTAATATGGGCAAGACCCAATATATCTCGACTTGTAATAGGGCTACGGCCCAGACTGATACTGATATGGGCTAGGCCCAGTATGCTCTGATATTGTAATAGGGCTATGGCCCAGATTAATACTGATATGGGCTAAGGCCCAGTTAACACTAATTTCTGAATACGGCTTAGGCCCAGTAAAGTTTGAACTGATTTGGGCTCTGGTTGGGATACTTTACACACTGAGTTTTCCAAACTCACCCCTCTTTTTCCCATCTTTGTAGGTGAGCCTTAGATCGATGGACTTGGAGCTGGGCGGGATTCAGAGTGGCCATGAAGATTAAGTTTTGTTTTCTTTAAAATAAGTTTTGCATTTATTATTTTGGTTATTTTTATTCTGGTTAAAGTTGTAATAAGGCCACTCTTTTTTATTATTTTTAATATTTTGGGTTATTAAATTGGTTAGCTCTAGGGCGCGTTTTATAAAAGTTACTTATTTTTAAAATATCACGATAATCGAGCAAAGTTTCCGCAACGTAAATATTTTCAAAGGAAATAAATATTTTAAATAGACTTAAACTTAATTTGTTGTTCGTGGACAAGTAATAGGCTTAAAGTGTGGCAATGGATGTGTGCATGTCTAGGATTGGATCATGGAAGAGCTAGGTACTTAAGCAGTCTAATTGACTCACCTCCTCTTTTCTTGAATCCTACCTGGTGCGTAGTATCCATTCACTTTAAGCCATGACAAAGAAGGTTTGATACTTAACTGTTTTTTTTTGAAATAACATGATTCTGCCACTACAAAGGGTTTACAAGTTTTCAAAGTTTCCCATAAGATTTTACAAGGTTGTTAACAATGCTTTGATTATTACAATGAATCACGTTTTGGAAAAAAATAAGGCTAAGGTTTTATTCAAGTTTAAATGGTAAAAGTTTCTAAACATCAAGAAGGGTTTTCAATGAAAACATGGTTTTCGAAAAACACTTCAATGTGACATGCCGAATTCGGCCATAACGTCTGGACCGGGTTTGGGGTGTTACAGGATAATTGGTCGCATGTGTAGTACTAAGTGCAGGCTACTATGCGTACCAGATAACCTTGTCTACAAGTGTGAAAATATGTGCAAGCAACTGAGTATCAGTTATTATTCCAAAGAGTTCAACGGAAAAATCAATTAAGAAAAAATACATGTGAACATGATTATATGATGAATAAGTGCAGGTATATGTTTATGAAAATTATGAGCAATGTGCTCGATATTTGAGTGAACTTCGATAAGACAAATTGGATTAAGTGAAATTATGTAAGAGTGAATTTTAGTAGTAAAACTATGTTGGACAGTAGCAGTTGCTTGACTTTGAAAATTCACCAAAAATTTTGTAAGTTGAATTAAATTTTAAAAAAATTATGGAATTAAATATTAACGAGTCTATTTTCATATAAAAGAAACATGGGGAGAAAAAGAGTTCTATGTTATGTGATATTCTAATTTTTGTGAGACAGTGTCAGAATAAATTCGAGATCCCCTATTCTGACTTAGAGAAATTGTTAAAAATTGTAAAAAAATAATTATGAGTTATAATTTATATTAATAGAATCTTGAATGAGTATACTTTTAGGAGGAATGAGTGGGAACATCATTCGAGTCCCGAAATATAAGATAAATAATTTTTAGTGAAGAGAGGTAAGAACTGTTGGACAGAGAAACGGGTGAACATTTAATGAATAAACTGTACTAATTGGCTAAACCAAAAATTCTGAAAATTTTATGGGAGAAAGTTTAAAGGAAAATTAACAAAACTAAATTTTGAGTTTTGTAGCTCCAGATATGATTGATTTAGTAACTATAACTCGATAAAACAGCTTAACCTGAACATGTGTAATTGTACAATTATAGTGTTTTATCTTGAAAAGCATGTTAGTAATTGCTTATTAATTTCGTATGGACTTACTAAGCGTAAAGCTTACCCATCCTCTCCATTTCTTTAGTATTGGCATGTCAGGTCGGGGTTGGAGATCGTCGGAGGCAAAATCACACTATCAAACTATCATTTTTGGGAGAATTAATTCAAATATTAGAAATATCAAGTGAGTGGCATGTATAGGAAGTTGGTTTGTGATATGTATTATTATTATGACTTTGACCATACGTATTAGTCTGCATTGAGTTATCGTATATGATCATGAGATGTGATCCTTATCCATTATGGTTTATAAGTTTAATTAATCATGCCATGTCCTATGTTTTGATGGGATGATATAGTTAACTTTGTTTGTTATGCATGATCGGTAATACATCAGGTAAGCTAAATGCAGGCCAGTGGATCATGAATTAAATGGAAATGAGTAATGTTGCCTTGAATATGGATTTTTAATGGACAAATTGGTAACTACATTATGATGGTATAAAATGAGAATAAAATTTAGCATGTCTAGTTCTAGCTAATGTAACAATGTATATTATATACAGGATGGTAAGCAAATATGTTTAAATTGAATGACATGTTATTGCATGATTATGGATGTGTAAGTGCTCATTTATGCCAAGTTATATGTCTTTAAATATGAGTCTATGCATATGTTCAAAAATTTTTGAATTGAATGAAATTTCATGGCCTGATTTTCGTCTATGTGTATGGTTAAGTCTGGTAATGCCTCGTACCCTGTTCCTGCCTTGGATATGGGTAAGAGGTGTTACAACCAATGTCCCAGACATGGTCTTCCACGTAATCACAATAAAATGCCAATGTTCCATACATGGTCTTACATGTAATCACAATACAATGCCAATGTCCCATATATGGTCTTACATGTAATCACATCTCGGTAACCTAATGTCATGACATTTGTATCCTATACTATTCCTAAGGTTCGCATGGGACTTTCAGATGTCGTAACATCATCGATTCTTGCTTGTATTTGTTTGTTCGACATTTATAGCAATTCTATGATAATGAAACATATATAATTCAATTCAAAAACATTTATTTCTATATGAACTTACCTCGTAGTTGGAATAGAGGAACTGGTCGACTATTTGATAACCTTTGATTTTCCCCGATCTAAATCTGATTTTTTTCTTTCTTGATCTATATACATTCACAATTAACTTTTTTATTCATCGGTACATTCAATTTAGTCCACAAACACATATTTGTGAATTTTTACACTTTAGCCCTTAAAGTTCCACATTTTTACAATTTAGTCCTTATTTCACAAAAACACAAATTACACCAAATTTGACAAAACCCATGCTCAGGCGAATTTATTATGGGTCCCTAATGGAACGACAGAAATGTGCAAGTGTACATAATCGCAACAAGTAATAAAGTAACAAGTAAATGTCGAGTTATCGTACGCAGAGGGACTGTTAAAAAAAATTTATGAATGCTATTTAAAACATTTGGTGAAGAGAAATATTTTGTTCGAAGAGGGTGATTAAAATTTAAGATTTTAAACTAAGTAAACTAAATAAATAAATCTCAAATGCACGATTTCAAAATACGATTTTAATCAAGATGACATAATTGTGTTAGATCAATTACATTTCTTAACTTAGAATTATTAAACTCATGTTTATATTGTTACTAATAAATTCACGGCAACTCTGAAATTTGCTAACTTATGAACATACTCACCTACCAAAATCCATTCATCTCTTGGACATATCTCTATGTCAATTCAATCAATTAAACAAATCTTAATAGGCAAATATGTTATATCACATACATATTTATTAAATTGAAATAATCTCTTAAACATATCCCTATGTCAATTCAAACAATTAACTCGATTTAATAAGCACATAAAAGACTATGTGAGGTAACAAAGTATCCTTACATTGAAATAGTTTAATCACAAAAATCTTGCAAGTTATGCAAGGTAATTGTACCTCAAATATCGTTGCTAATTTAACCCTCGGCTACCTTAGATGATTAAATATGCACTGATTAAGTATTGTGTCCATTAATTGCAATTTCAATCCATTTAAGTAATTAATTAATTAGTTACCTAACAATTGTAATGCAAGAATAACTTAGTCATGATTTTACTTAATCAAGCATCTTACCGAGACCTATAACAACATGAACACAATTTTAACAATTTAAGAAAGCAAAATGCAATCAACCTAACACGAATTAAATTCAAGCTAAACAAATTAAATTAACCATTCCAACAACATAAATATTCATAGATATGTTCATCATAACAACAACAAAAAATAAAGAGATAGGGAACAAGAATCAAATTTGGTGTTTCTCCATGGCTTGACTAGCTTGCTCCGTTCTTCGTTCTCTGTTGTCCTCGTTGATCAAAGCTGCTACTAACACTTCAATGTTGCTCAAAAATGGCTGATGAACACCCCTTTTCCAATGGAGGAAATCGACAACAGTGCAAGAAAATTTAGAATGGCAAAGAAGAGAGAAACTGGAGAGAAGAGAGAAAAGATGTGAAATGAGTTGAGGTGTGTTGAATGATCAGCCAAAGGGGGTTTTATAGCTGAAGATGGCTGATAAAATTAGCTAAAAATAGCAGCCAAAGAGCCATCCCTTGGCCATCTACACATGTGGCAAGGTTGATGCTTTCAACTTTGCTAAATTTGGCTTGGGCCATATCTACAAAGCCACCAATTATGAAGGGGTTTGAATGCAACTTGAACAAGTCTTCGAGGGCCTCTTTGCAATCTTAAATAATCAGCTAATAATCTGATTTGGGTCAGCTCTTGGGATGGTTTTGGGCTGTTCGGTTCACTCGGTTCGGTTCAGCTGGACCACTTTTTCATAATTAATTAATAATAATTGATTAACCCAAGTTAAATTGGATATAAATTAAAATTAATTATATTATGAATTAATACATATAATTTTGGACCGTCTTAGGCTGAAATTTAGTTCTCTTCGATACTTCAAATTGCTTCTCGGTTTTGTGCTTATAGTAGTTCTGTCGAGCCATTTTCTGCCCTTTGTGCAAATCTGTCGAAAATAACCAAAATTCATCAAAAATAATTATAAAATCATCTAAAATTCAACATGTTCATATTTTAAGTGCACTTTAATTATTTTATAAAAATTAATTATTTTTCGATAAGAATTTTATCGAAACTGTATGATTTTAAGTTTAAAAGGGTATGTAAAAATCGTAAATTTTCGTGTTTCCACAACCCCAAACTTAATTCATTGCTCGTCCCTAGTAATACACAAATTTAAAAATAATTTCTCAGAAACACCTTTGAAAAAATTCCTTCAGAACAACATTTTTCTCAGAATTATGAATTTAATATACTTATGCTCAAAAATAAGAAATTTGGTAGTTGTGCTTTCTTAAGTATACATATCGTTCAAATAATCAGAATCATTCTTATGATAGCCAAAAATTAGACTAAATGTTTCAAAATAAAGTCATGTTAACCCTTACTAATTTAATTTTATTCCTTTATTCAAGATTAAGCTGCAATAATTAAGTTTAACTTATGCCTTCATATGTTGCACATAGCAATTTCTCTCCACTAATGTAGGTAGCATTGGAACTTGAATCAATAGGTCTTTAACAAGGTTGTAACATGGCTGGGCTTAGGGGTAGGTAGATGATAAATAATTTTAGGCTAAAAGCCCTAAACTCAGCTTGCATCGGACCTTTGAAATAATTATCTTCAATACATCAACTTTCTTTGCTTTCACATGCTCTTTTTTCCATCTTATTTTAAGAACTCATGCTCTTTTTTTTTTCACACGAGCATTTTACTAAACGTACTATAGTTTTAGAGTATTTGATACTTCTTTTCAATTCCCTCTAGCTTAATTTCAAAGAATACTTTGAATAGTGCTGAGTCTAGTGTTTAGGACAATTTTAAGATAGTTAAGAGAGAAGTGATGGCTAAATTTGCAAGGGTTCAAATAAAATTAGGCCATATAGTCTCAAAGTTGGGTTTCAAAGGACAAAAATTTCATCATGGTTGGCTTGAAAGGCTCAAATGGTCCAAACAATAGTTGCCTAAATCATTTTCAACATTCCATGCTTCCTAGGATTTCGCTTCAAGAAACTACTAAGTCAATTCTAAAGACTTAAATTTTCGTTCATGCTTAACTTTCCTAAGAAACTAAAAAAATTTTATGGTACGATTTGCATGCTTAATTAAAAATGCATTTATGTCATTATTAAGCTAACATAACAATTTATTGAAATAATTGAACTTTATTTATACTAAAATTTAGCATACTTAACAAAATTTCAAATTTATTAAACAAAATATATCCTAATCATAATTAAAAGAAAATTTTATTCTGAGTGGAAATAATTTCAAATTTTTGGTCCCCCTACTTAAGATGAACAATGTCTTTATTGTTAAAAGGGAATAGATACTATAAACTAGGTAGGTTTCTAAAAAAGAGGAGGTGAGTCAAATTGACTGCTTAAGTACCAAGCTCTCTCTAGATACAATCCTAGACATGTATATACCTTTTACTACACTTTATACTTATGACTTGTTCATTTTTATTCATGATTTCCATCTCTTGCTTTATTATGCAAAAGTTTCCTAATTAAGCTTAATCCTAAAATGACCTAAGAACAGAAATAAAATAAAGTCAGGATCTCCCCTTTTATTTATTTTCAGATCCTTTCGAATTTGACTCATCTTTTGCTCCATCATTATTGCCTTTGCATGAATCACTTCGCTCCTTCTTCAGTAGTGGACTCCATGGTTCAAATATGAAATTTGGAAACTCAGGCACAAAAATAAATGAGTCATTGTATACTTTTGTAAAAGCGCTTCTCATGGAGTCATCCTTTATTTTTGAATATCTCTAATAAGCTTGTTGTTGCCATTGCATATGTTGCATTATGTCCATTAACTTTGACAACTCATGTCGAAGATCTGGGTGAGGTGATTGGGCTCTTAACATTGAAGTTTTAACATTAGGTTTAGTTTTCAGTTCTATTGGTTTCGCCTTATCTAGGACTTCAGCTAATTGCATTGTGGGATCTTCTTCTTCTTCTTTAAGGTCCTCACTTTCTTCAACTCGTTACTGTAGAAAAGATTCTCTAGCTATTCAGTAGAGGTCCCAATCTGTGATTGTGCCCTGGCTATAGCCTGTCTTCTTTACGTTTGTAAGAATTTTAGCTTCCAAGCACAAAATTGTTATTGTAAAAGGAAAGTAAGCTAGGCTAGAACATCTAACTGCACAATTCTGCATCTCCCTCATGATGATTTTTCCCACATTAATGGTCTTCCCAGTTAAAATCGTGTACAATAAGACCATTCGCTCTAATGAAATTATAGTCCCATATGAGCTAGGCATAAGGCTAAAATAGATGAAATAGAACCATAATTTTGTGAGTGGTTTCAAATATTCTCTTCAACAAGTGTGGATTCCTTGCTTTGACACAGTGCATTTAGAACCTGGAACTATAAGTTGCTCGAGAATTTCTTGTAAATTTTCAGGCTCTATATTGCTCATTAAGGAAGAATATTTATCGTTTTCAAAATAACGCAATTCAAAGAACTCATTAATAGCATTTGAAGTTATTGGTACCTTGATTCCGTGGACTGGAACTTTCATCAACTCCCTTGAGGTTAAATTTGCATAGAACTCACGCACTAACTCTTTATCCATTCTAGGTCTCTTATCACAAAACAACTCCCAATTGAGAGTTTCAGCAACCTGACAAATACGCGCCATAAAATCAATATAGTTGCTTTCTTTCAAGGTGAAGCCTTTCTCTGTATGCATCTTGATTCTTGAAGATACTCTCCTATCTTATTTTGGCTTCTTCACAGTGGAACTTGTTTTGTGATATGTCAATTTGGGCGGATGCACGAGTTCTCTTGTGAGGCATGATTAACTTGATCATAAGATGGTAACAATTATTTTCTCAAAAGTTTAATTAATATAAAATATTAATAATTCAATAAATTGAAAAATTAAATAATTGAATAAAATTAAAATTTAGGAGAAAAATTAGTTTTACCACCTTTTTTTTTGGGTAAAAATTAAGAGCTTTTAAGAAAAATAATTTTGAATCAAAAGATGGCAAATTAAAAGAGGTTGGGAGGATTTTGGCTAAAGATGGGTGAAAGGGTGGTGTTCCACTCGAGTTTGCAAAGCAACAGCACGTAGCAGGGGATGCGAGCAACGTTCAGATTATTGAGCAGGCCTAGTGTGGGCGCGAGCGGAAGCTGGGCACTGGTACGAGACACGGCCTGGGCAGCTGGGGCTGGAGCATCAGGCGCGCCAAGGAATAGCTCGGTGCTGAGCAGGACCAGGCACGTAATGCAGCGAGCGGTGGAGTAGGCGTGCGTGACGTGGGCGTGCGGCATGCTGCTGACTGATCAGCTGGGCAATGCTGTGGTTAGGGAATTACTAGGAGGTTTCGGCACTTAAGGGTTTTGGTGTTTTTGGAGGGAATGGTGTATGAATTAAAAAAATAAAAATAGATGGGACGAATTTATAGTGAAAGGAGTAGGAACTAGAGTAGAATTCTTAGTATAATTTAATAATTAAAAATTCTAAGTTCTAATTCTACTCAAAGTGTAGCAGTCCTGTTTCAGCTAAATCGAAACAGTGGTTTCAAAACCACAAATATGAGGTCATAAAATTATTTTAATATTATTTAAAATTATTTTAAAATTATTTTTCGTGTTTACAGCATGATATGTAATATGTGTGAAAGTTTCGGGTGAAAATTTTATCGTTTGTGTGTTCGATTTAGTAAAAGGACTTAATTGCGTAAAATGCAAAAGTGACTTTCTATTTGTTAAAGTGCTATATTTCTATGTCTTTTATAATGTGGGATCCTTATGTTCATATTATACCATTGAAATTATGAGTGGACTTTTATGGACATGGTTAGTTAATTATTAAATTTATTTCATGAAGGGCAAAATGGTAAAATTTGTAATAATATGTAATAAAATAAACAAAAAAAATGGCCATGCATTCATCTTTCTTGGCTGAAATTTGCTAAGTAAAGAAGAGTTTGTTGGTGTTTTTACATTCGACATACTTGGGGGTTTGATTTAGGTATGTAATTTGCTCGGTTTTTGATAATTTTTATGTTTTTGAGATTGTTTCTTCAAATACTAGCTAGCCCATAGTTAAATTTTTGAATTGGTTGTGGATTTTGTGATTTTCCTTTTTTGATAGCTTGAGATTTTTGTGGTTTGATGATGAAAAATAAATCTTTGTTGATAGATTATTATGTTTAATTAAGTGATTTTTGACAAAAATGCTTATTAATGATTAAATTGTGAAATCTGCAAATTGAGGGGTCAAAATGTGAAATAAATGAAATTTATGGGCTTTTAGGGACCTAAGGAATATTCAGCCATCCTTGGGTTTGTTGAAATTATGAGTGTTTTGTGTTGTTTTGAAATAAGGACTAAATTGTGAAAAAAGTGAAATGTAAGGGGCTAAAGTGAAAAAATGCCCATTTATGTGTTTTTGGATGAAATTGAATGAACATGTTATTAAACAAGCCAAATTTGTATTAATTTAGATCAAGAAAGAAAGAAATTGAATTTGAATCAGGGGAAGTCGAAAGTTATCGAATAGCCGTTCCGGTCCATTCGTTTTCGTACGAGGTAAGTTCATAAGTAAATAAATGTGTTTAAAATTCATGTGAATACATTTTATAATATCAAATTGAATTGTATAATTATATACATGTATTGTTGAATTGATATAAGCATGGAATGACTTGTGTTGAGCTTGAATCGATTGAATTACGACGTTCAAAAGCCCCGTACGAACCATAAAACTTGTATAGGATACCTATGTCATGACATTAGGACTTTCGATGTGTGATTCGTGTAAGACCATGTTTAGGACATTGGCATCACATATGATTCGTGTAAGACCCTGTCTAGGATAGTGACATCGATATATGATAACATGTAAGACCATATCTAGGATATGACATTGTATGATCTTATATGATTTCCGGTGTATCCTCAACAATTCCGATTGGTTCAACGGGCAAAGACATGGCTAGACTGAATGTGAGTTCAAGTTAAACGACTCAGGTATGTGTTAAGTTATATAAATTTTGAAATAAAAGGTAAGTAATGATACTTATGTAGTAAATTGAATTATATGAGAAAAATGAATGTATAAATGTTTGAAATTGTTTATATTTGACCCATTTGAATTGAATTGTTAATAATCTTATAATGATTTATTTTCTTATAGCTTACTAAGCTTTCTAAGCTTATTTTGTGTGTTTATCCGTTGTTTTATAGATTTTAAAAGCTAGCTCTGAGCTCGGGGACTTTCAAGGATCATTGTCACACTATCGACCATCATTCGGTACTTCTAAAGTTTGAAACTATGAACATATGGCATGTATAGGCTAGTTTTAATATGTTTGGTTTTTGAATTTGCATATATATAGCCATGCGAAAATGGCTTGATCAAGATGTTAATGCTAGTGTGTGTTTGGTCATGGTTTAACCTTATAATGGAAGTATATTTCATGGTATATATGAATGTGGTGTTTAGTTATATGAATTTGGCATGAAGTAATGATATGTATGGCCAATAATGAGCTCATTTTAGTAAACTTGATACATGGTATGATATACATTTGTGGATTGTTATAATTCGACTCAAGTGAAGTAAATATGGTTGATGGATGTGTTTTGGGTGTGGTTTATTATTGACCTATATTTTGATGTATAATTTGTTTATGTATTGGGTTGGAAATGGTAATTAACGAGTTATTATATTCTGCTGATGATAGGTAAATAAAAATATATGCCTATGTCATGATTTTTTTAGTGATTCAACATGTAAGGGTCAAATTGCTTATATAATGTTTGATTACAAAATGTATTACTTATAAGTAGTTGTATGTTCAGCTATGGTATTTGACTATTTAGGCTTGATTTAGAATGGAAAAGAATGTATATAATTTAAATGTTATATGGAAGCTAAATTGGATGACTGAATATAAAATAAATTGATTGGTTGTGTATATGCATTTTAAGCATGATAATTAGTATACGAATTGAGTGCACTCTAAGTTGTTACTTGTGCTCAAAATGGTCAATTTTATATTGATGAATTGGGTATAAATTTATTTTATAGGTTAACTTGCTAGCCGAATAGAGGATAGGATAAATGGCAATGTGTGCACATGTTTTATGCTTGAATGGTTGGATATTTAAGTTCGGATTTTTAATTGTTTATTAGATGGTTTAAAAGGGCGACGTTTAAACAAAATTTTTAGTATGAGAACTAGGCATGATATGTTTTATTATTAGTGCTCGACAATGGTCCAAATTTGATGTGGTTAAATGTGCATAAGGTTTTAATGTTTAATGAAATATATTTGATCATTTTTGTGAAGTTGTTAATGCCACATATGCTAATGGACAAAAAAGCCTTGTGATATGGTTTATTTGGTTTAGTATGTGCATGTATAGATTTATGAAGTAAAATGTTTGACTTTTTTTATTAAGTATTCGAATACCATTAAAGTGATGAGCATATAATTCATGTTATGTATTTATAAAGCATATATTGTATGGCTTTGATTATATGCATGGTATGGATTCGGTTGAATTTTGAGGTATGATTCGTATATGCAATATGATTAATAATGTACGTTTAAAATTTAATTAGACATGTGCTTTATATATACGAATATGACTTGTGTGAATATGTGAATGTTCAGAACTATGCTTTTGTTCAGTAATGCCTCGTGACCCTAATTCAGCGATGGATATGGGTTAGGGGTGTTACATTTGATTGGTATCAGAGCTACAATTTAGTCGGTTCTAGGACTAACATAGCGCGTATGAGTCTAGCTATACATGCCATATTTATATGCTGGGATGGTGTGATGAATCTTGACAATTGAAAATGTGTGTTTGTATAGTTAATGGATCCTGATCGAGCTGTAGCTAATGCCGTAGAGAGTATTGCGCCTGTTCCCGCTCAAGGGATAGCGCCGATTGATTCTAGGTTGATTTCGAGTAGCCATGAGGGAGAGGCTAAACAAGCCTTCTTCCAAATGATGAACGAATGGTTCACACAATATATCCGTACAAATCCGGCTGCCCAACAACCTCCAACCCCGCCTAATCCTCCTCAGATACCTGTAATACCTCAAGTTACTGATCCAATACAATTAAACAGGCCTCTTGTTGATAAAATCAGAAAATATGGGGCTGAAGAATTTAGAGCTACTGTTGATGATGATGCTGAACTAGCTGAATTCTGGCTTGATAATATGATCTAGGTGTTTGATGAGCTATCCTGTACCCCGATAAATGTATTAAATGTGTTGTATCGTTGTTATGAGATACCGCATATCACTGGTGGAATACATTAGTTTTGATGGTTCCGAAAGAACGGGTTATGTGGGAGTTCTTTTAGACTGAATTCCGAGAGAAAAATATCAGTTAGTGGTTTATTGATAAAAAATGAAAAGAATTTCTGGAGTTAAAATAGGGTAGCATGACAGTGACAGAATATGAATGGGAATTTGTGAGACTTAGTAGATATGCTCGGGAATGTGTTTCAACTGAAGCTATAATGTGGAAAAGTTTGAAGACGGGTTGAATGAAGACATTAAGCTGTTAGTCGAGATTCTAGAAATAAAAGAGTTCGTGGTACTAGTCGAGCGAGCATGCAAAGCTAAAGAACTCGGGAAAGAAAAAAGAAAAGATAACTTTGAAGCTAAAGATTCGCAAAAAAGATCATCGAGTAAGTTATTTTAGTCAGCATCAAAGAAGTTTCGAGATGATTTTAGCCATTCCAAGGCTACTGTGGGTTATTCTAGAAGAGATCGAGACAAACCACCTATGAGTTCGAAAGCCACCTCGATTGCTAGTGTTGGTAACATTCAACCGAACCGATCTGAGTATAAACATTATGGTAAATGCCACCTTGGTGATTGTAGATTGAATGATCGTGTAACACCACAAACCTGGCCTAGACGTTACGGCCGAATCCAGTGTGTCACATTACCTACCACTAACCTAGTTACCTAGTTTACTAAAGTTTGGGTGAGCTTTGCAAAAACCATTAATGAAGTTTTAAGAGAAATGTTTCGATTCACTAGTGTGAGTCCTATCCTTTATCGATTGTTAAGGGTTTAGAAAAACATGACTTTCGTTGCACCTTGAAAAGTTTCATTTTTAAGACGTTTGATTGTCATGTCGGTTTGAAACAAGTAATTTTTGATAAACCCAGAGTTAACCAATTTCAAGGAATCAATTCAAGTGATGTGAATCTCAAGTCGAAAACGATTTAAGTAATTTAAAAACCCAAAATAAAAATAATAGAACGGCCTCATTACAACTTTAACCAAAATAGAAATAATCAAAAATAAATGCAAAATTTAAAAGGAAGCTACTTGAAACTTATTTAAAACCAGAAATTTAATCTTCGTGGCCACTCTGAATCCCGCCCAGGTCCAAGTCCACCAACTAGGGCTCACCTGCAAGGATGGAAGAGAAAGGGGGTGAGTTTGGAAAACTCAGTGTATATGGAAAACCCATCCAAAGCCCAAGTCAGCTCAATCCCATTGGGCCTAAGCCCTATTCAGATAACAGCAGGTACTGGGCCGAAGCCCTTTTTAGAATATGGTAAACTGGGGCTTAGCCCCTTTTCAGATAACAGTATGGCCCATAGGCCCATTACAGAACAGAACAGACATATTCGTGTATGGAAACCCAACCCAGCCTATAACCAACCGCTACACTCCACCCGTATCAGCCCTCCACTCCATGTGGGGAATAGCTCAACCCACCCAGCCCTACACTCCATAGTTGCAGGATAGCTGCTCAGATATCAGTAAGTTGAGGCAAAGCCTCCAGTACGTGGTCAAGCCACTTTCAGTACTTCCTCCATCAATAACCCAGTCCCATGCATCAGATAATAATAACACAGCTCAGTAAATAGTAAAAGTCAAACATGCATTCAGGTCAACCTTAACCCTAGGGGTATATCAGTAATTTTGTTCCTAGAGGTAAAACTGTAAACTTTCCACCTATACAGGTATTTCAGTACTTTTATCAGTTTTAAGGGTTCTCATGAATGTTACGGTCCTTACTAGCCCATTTCTCATCGCAGTAATTTGTTTATCTCAATTTCACAATTTTAGCCATTGGGCCCTAAAACCCCTAATGGGCCCTACAGTGTCCATTAACAATTTAAGCCCATTTAACTCAACTTTTATGACTAGTTTATCGGTTTAAGCAGTTTCGATTCTACAGTCTAATAGAACATACTTATTGCCTATTTTTTTATATTATATATATTTTTTATTAACCCGTATGAGCCCGTAAGCCCATTGGGCCCAGTTTTAGCCTATTGAGGCCCAATTACTGAAGTGCACGAAATTTCACACACGACTAACTTACCACTTTGCAATTTTAGATCTAATGATTTCTAAACGTCTTGTGAGCACTCACACACTCACAAGCCTACGAAATGCTGGAATTTTGGCATTTCGGCTTTTATCGAATTGAACTATGAGAGGGTGTTCGATACACGCATGTTTCGCAACGACTGCCACTGAGATCCCTTACGATGTCCTACAATTGATTACAACAATTCTTAGATTGCAACCCACAACAACCAATCCCAATATTCAGCAACCCATATTCGAACCATGCCCCTAAAGCCTTTAGAATCTTACCTTTTTATCGAAAACCGATGACTGGATCTTAGTCTAGTTGTTCCAAAGATCCAAGCCTTCGATCAAAACTCTTGAAGACACTAATCACCAAAAGAAATCATCGGTTAAAGACCCTTAGAGCCCTATGCCCAAATCGATAGCCTCTCTAGATTTTAAGGACTTCGACTTTTTTAAATTGTAAAATAAGACTAGATCTGAGGTGATGAGCACTTACCACTTATTCCTCTTTGATTTCTACGGAAATCTGATGCAGATCTATCCTCTAAATGATAGTAGAACTCGAATCCAGGAGATCTGAAGTTTCGGCTATGACTCCCTAAATCTATGGTATTTTAGCTTTTTAAGTGATGAAGAAGATGATGATTTGAGGCTATAAATTTGAAGTAATGTTGCCGACAGATATTAAAGGTTTAGAGAAGATGAAAGTTGATCAAAAGGAACAAAAGTAACTGAAGGATTTTGGCTTGGAGAAATCGGCACAAGAAGTGAGTTTTTAGGATTTTGGCTTTTATGGCAATCGGCTATAGAGGTTTTGTGGAGGATGGGATTGACAGAGGAGGTGAGTAAGGTGATCAGAAGGTTTCAGCTAGAAGAAAAAGTAAAAAGGAAGAAAGAAAATGGAGGAAAAAGAGAGGAAGAAGAAATCGGCACCAAGGGGAAGGAATTTGCGTTTTCGGCTTTTGTGAGAACTCAGAAAGGATGAATGGCAGTGAAAGCTTTCAGGTGGCTAACCCTAATTCTCCAAGACAGAAAAAGAAAAGAACCTAACCCTAATATCAACTAAAACAATTGGCCCAACCTCCCTAAGGCCCTTGTTGAAATTCACTTAAGTGATCACATGCCTAGCACATGCCTAAAATTAAAAAGTAACCATATGCCTACCTTGCAACTTGAACCCTAGACCTTTAATTCCTTCCCAGACGCTATTTTTTTTAGGAACTTAGTGGCGCCACCTTGCCACTTTACCAAGGCGCTATTTGCGTCATAATTTATGAAGTTCTTCTTAAAAGCCCACTTAACCAAGTCTTCTATTCACTTAAAATCCAACCTTGATATTTCACCGTGTTTAACTTAGGCTTGGGCCTTCTAAAGGCCCACTAAAACACTTATACACAATTCCAATATTCAGAACACCAAAATTTCAAAATTTACCAAAAATCACAGAAACCCGAAAAATCCCAAAAATCAGGGCGTTACAGATCGGGCCTGTTTTAAATGTGGATCGTTAGATCACTTCATTTGTGAATGTGCTGAGTTGGTTGAACAAGACATAGTGTAGAATACGAGACGGGTAACACGACAGCTTGAGGTAGACCACCCAGAAACACGAGTAATGGGAGTAATAGCCAGAGGGGAACTAAAGACGCTGCTGTTAGATCTGAGGCTCGTGCACCTGCTAGAGCTTATGTGATTCACGCTCACGAAGAAGCTTCATCTCCAAATGTTATCACCGGTACTTTCACTCTTTATGATACTAACGTTGTTGCATTGATTGATCCTAGATTGACTCATTCTTATGTATGTAAGACTTTATTATCTAGTAAGACTTTGCCTGTAAAGTCTACTGAATTTGTGATTAAAGTATAGAACCCCTTAGGCCAGTGTGTTTTGTTTGATAAAGTATGCAACAACTGTCTATTGATGATACAAGATTCTTGTTTTTCGGCCAATTTGATGTTGTTACCATTTGATGAATTTGATATAATTCTGGGTATGGATTGGTTAACATTGCACGATGCTGTTGTAACCTGCAAACGGAAGACTATTAATTTCAGATGTCAGAATGATGAGATAAGTCGGATTGAATCTAATGATTTGGATGGTTTACCGGCAGTGATTTCTTTGATGTTAGCTCAAAAATATATGAGAAAGGATTGTGAAGCTTACTTTGCCTATATACTTGACTCTAAAGTGACTGAAAAGAAGATTAAATTAGTAACAGTTGTGTGCAAATATCCGGATGTATTTTTTGAAGAGTTACTGTAACAACCCGATTTAGACCCTAATCTGAACAGTGGTTTAGGGACCACAAATCCGAGTTAGAAAAATATTTAAAAATTATTTTCTGTGTTTATTTTGTGTGAATTAATATTTTTGAAATTTTCATGATTTAATTTTGTTGTTTAGGTGTCCGATTAAATAAAAGGACCTAATCGTGTAAATTGAAAATTTGGTAGTTTAAATTGTAAAGGGCCGAATGGTTAGTGGTTTCTTAAGTTAAGGTATTTATGTTCCAATTATACCTTTAGATGGATGCTCTGACGGTAATGGGCATAGATTGTAAAATTCTATTATTATTTTATAATGGTTAAATAAGTAATTTATCAAATAACATATAATAAGCTAATATTAAAGTACAGAATTCATTTTATTATATCATCATCTTCCATTGCCGAAACTTAAAAGAAAAAGAAAAGAAAAGAGAGCTAGGGCATTCGGCCATTGTTGGAGCTCAATCAAGGTATGAAACTAGCTCAGTTTTTGATAATTTCTACGTTTTTGAGATCGTTGCTTTGAGTACTACAAAACCCAAGCTTTAATTTTTGATTTTGATGAATATTTTGAGTTGTGCCATTGTTGATAGCTTGTGATTTTTGTTGTTTGATGATGAAAAATGAAAGATATGTTTTAGATTAACATATTTTGTATTGGAGTTTTTGATGATTTTGAGTAAATAGGACTTAATTGCAAAAATAATAATTTGAGGGACTAAAATGTGAAATTGATAAAATACATGGACTTGTATGAGCATGGGTGCTATTTAGCCTAACTTGGGTGTTGTGAAATTTTGTATATTTTGTGTTTTGTGCAATAGGGACTAAATTGTAAAAATTGTAAATGTTAGGGATAAAATGGTAATTTTCCTATTTATGTGTTTTTGGACTAAATTGAATGAAAATATATTTGAATGAGCTTAATTTGAATATGTTTAGATCAAGAACTAAAGAAACCGAATTTTGATCGGGGAAAAATGAAAGTTGTCGAATAGTTGCCCGATTCCGTTTTGCGACGTCCGAGGTAAGTTTATAAGCAAATAGATGTGTTTATTGATAATTTAACGTTATGTTTACATTCTGTTATGAAATGATCAGTTTAAATTATGGTATGGCCGAATGTGATTGGATATGGTAACTACATTTTCGAGTTCAATTCGACTGAGATACGACGTCCAAAAGCCCCGTATGAACCTTTGGAATAGCTAGGATACATATGTCATGACATAGTATTCTGATACATGTGTGCGAGTAAGTCCATGGCATCGATTTGTGATTTCCATATGTGTTTACGAGTAAGACATTGTCTGGGACAGTGGCATCAATACGTGGCTACATGTAAGACCACGTCTAGGACATTGGCATTGTACGATATATGTGTGATTATCTGAGTGTCCTACCCAATTCCGAATGGTTCATCGGGCAAAGGTAATTGTGATCAGATGTGTTAAATGAACAAAAGAAGTTACAGGTATGAATTAGCTTGTTAGATAGCAATGATAAGGTTTGTATATGACTTGTTTGATAATATAAGTATATATGATATAAAGCATGAATTTCCAAGTTTTAATTTAAGTGTATTCAGCTTGAACAAGTGGTGTGGATATTATGAAAATGATCCTTGGATATACATTTATATATAATCATGTATATAATAGATTATGGATATAGTTTTTGTATGTGATGTTTTAAATGAACTCTTGAGCTTATATAAATATGTATACTTGTGAAATGGATTACATATTGATAATTTAACTTAGGAAGCCAATTGATATTTGGCTAATATGTTCATGGGAGAATTCGGCTAAGATAGCTTTGCACATGGAAATGTAGCATTTTATCAAATTGCATATGTTGTTGAGCTATTTATTTGCTTATAGCTTACTAAGCTATGGTAGCTTATTTTGTGTTTATGTTACTCTATTTTATAGATTTTGAAGTCAAGCTACAAGTTCGGGGATTGTTAGCCAAGCTCATCACACTATCCACTATTTTGGTACCTTTAAGCTAAACTTAAATTATGGCATGTATAGGCTAGCTTTGAGATTGAATATTTTGGGAAATGTTGTAAATTAGCCATGCAAAAATGGCTTAATTATCTTGCTTGACTTGTTTTCAGTTTAGTTGTGGTTGAGGTTTATTTTGATTGAGATGCCTTATGCCATGAATATATATACATATATATATGTAAATTGTGCTAGGTGATCATATATCAAAGTTTAGTCTTTGATCTTGAATGTGATATGATAAAATCGGTTATAAGCTTGTTAGATAGTTATGTATGTGTTTCATATTATTACACAGCATGTATGTGAATCTATTTACTATGTTTAGTCTCAATCTACATGTCTTTGATTAGAGAATATTAACGAATTCAAATGTTGGTAAGGTGCTAATGAAAGCTAGTATATGTATGAGACTCTCAGTATAAGGATTTGGCCATAAAATAGTATGGGTACGGTGTGTATGTTTAATATATTTAGATTGTTTAACAATGTGTATTAAATGCGGTGTTATTTTATTAATGGGTAGTAGTGATCTAGCTTATTCAATTCTATTATTAAGTGGCAAGTTGTAGGTGGTTCACGTTTAATCTAGTTGATTAATTGTTATATAAATATATATGTTTGATGTTCAAAGGTTAAGTATAGTTTTGGCACTTGAGTAAATGCTCATCTTGCATGAATTCATGATAAATTAGTAATACATAAATGTTTGTTTTATATTAAATCTATATCAAGAACGTAATGATAGTATATATTTGGCTTGTTGGATAGCATGTATAATCGGTCATGTAGTACATTGTTAAGTTATGAAATTATTATAAATCGTGAAGCTAGGGTGTAAAGAGAATAGAAAATACATGATATAAACCTTGCAGCACAATTATGCATTAAATTATGCCATGTGCATATAACATTTTGACTTGCTATTTTATTTAAATTTTTGAATGCTTTGAATATCTGTCAAGTGTTTATGAATATGGGAGAGTATATTACCTTTTTCATATGATTATAGAAATTGATAAATAAATGCTAATAGTGAGTGTGTATTGTGATATATATATGCAAATATTTATCTTATTACATGAGAATGATGTATCTATTATGTATACCTATGAAGTGAAATGTTCTCTTTAAGAAATGTGTTATTTTATGATTTAAATTTTGATTAACTCTCGAGACATGTGTTTACGATTAATTATATAATACATATGTATTTGTTTAAGATTGTACTTTATTTCGCAACACCTTGAGACTTCGTTCAGCGACGGACACGAGTTAGGGGTGTTAAAGTTACCGGGTTTACCACCAATCTGTGAGGTAGAATTTGGTATTGAGTTAGAGTCAGGAACAACTTGGATATCGATAGCCCCGTACATAATATCACGAACTGAATTAAAATAGTTGAAAGCTTAGTTGCAAGAGTTGATAGATAGAGGTTTCGCGCAACCGAGTTTTTCTCCCTGGGTGCACCAGTTTTGTTTGTGAAAACGAAAGACTGAACTATGAGAATGTGTATTGATTATCGACAACTCAATAAAGCGACCATTAAGAATAAATATCCTTTTCCATGAATAGATGATTTATTCGATCAGTTGAAAGGAGCTACAGTGTTTTCTAAGATAGTTTTGAGATCGGGTTACTATTAGCTGCGAGTTAAAGACTCTGATATGCTGAAAATTGCTTTCTGAATGAGGTATGGGCATTATGAGTTTTTAGTTTTGCCTTTTGGAGCAACGAATGCACCTGCTGTTTTTATGGATCTAATGAATCGGATCTTTAAACCGTACTTGGATCAATTTGTGGTTGTGTTTATAGATGACATTTTAATTTATTCCGAGGATGAATACGAGCATGCAGAATATATTATATTAGTGTTGTAGATTTGTGAGATAAGCAGTTGTATGCGAAGTTCAGTAAATGTGAGTTTTGGTTACGAAAAGTCGATTTTCTTGGACATATTGATCAACATCGGGTATTCGGGTTGATCCAAGTAAAATTTCTGCAATAATAGATTGGAAGCCTCTAAGAAATGTATCCGAAGTCTGAAGATTTCTGGGAGTTGCTGGTTATTACAGATGATTCGTAAAAGGTTTCTCTATGATTGCAACCCTAATGACGAGACTGCTACAAAAAGATGATATGTTCGAGTGGTCGGACATGTGTAAGAAAAGTTTTGATCAGCTGAAAGCTTTATTGACTGAAGCTCTAGTGTTAGTTCAGCCAGAATCGGTTAAAGAATTCATAATCTATAATGATGCATCATTGAATGGTCTAGGCTATGTTTTGATGTAGGAAGGCAAAGTTATAGCTTATGCCTTGAGACAATTAAAGCCGCATGAAAAGAATTACCCGATGCACTGTCTGGAATTGGCTGCTATTGTGTTTGCGTTGAAGATTTGGCGCCATTATCTACTCGGTGAGAAATGACACATCTATTCTGATCACAAAAGCTTAAAATATTTGATGACTCACAAAGACCTGGATCAACGACAACGAAGATGGTTAGAGTTGTTAAAAAATTACAAGCTAGTGATTGGCAGCTATTGTGTTTGCACTACGTGCGATGAATACTCAAATGGTTCTATCTGATGACGACTCGATTGTAGCTGAGTTGAAAGTGATACCGTTATTTATACAGTAGATTTATGAAGCCCAAAAAGTTAATAATGAAATGTTAGCAAAACCTGTAACACCCCTTACCCATATCCAAGGCTGGAACAGAGTACGAGGCATTACCAAACTTAACAATACAAATAGACGAAAATCGGGCCATAAAATTTCATTTAATTCAAAACTTTTCGAACACATGCATAACAAACAAAGCTAACTATATCATCACATCAAAACATAGGACATGGCACGATTAATTAAAATTATAAACCATAATGGATAAGGACCACATCTCATGATTTTATACTATAACTCAATGCAGACTGATACTTTTCTAGCTTTGACTTTACTTATCAATTCATTCTTCAATCTCTAATCATATTTATAATTATTCTAGCACTAAACTCTTTGGTTTCTCAACTGGAAACTTATTCAGTATAAATCTCATGAAATTCCATTATAAAACACCACTTTGTAAGGGGAAAGGGGTCGTAGGGCCTCTGATTCAACTCTCATATACATATACATGTAACACAGTTTTCTTCATAGTAATCATATCTCAATCATGTTATTCATTTTGAGTAACTAACATTCATATTGATTTAATGCTCACTTTCCAGTTATCTCATTTAGTCAAGTATAATTATGCATGCATCCTGTGTTCAATCAAGGCAATGACATTTTCATTCATATCATGATATTAGGAACTTTTACTCATACTTCTACGAATTTCTATTTATCCCGTTCATCTTATCAAGTAAGCCAAGTGCACTACATCATATGAGCATCAAGCAAGTATGGATATTAATCACAACATGACCTTTCATCTCACGTGTTATCACTTATATATATATTCATACTTTTCTAAATTGAGACTCATCATAATCGTAATTTTATTCAAGCACCTTCGCATCACATTGAACATGGTCAGTGCAGCTCGGTTGGAGAGTACCACTGTCTAAGCAACACGGTGCTCATACGCGTCGGGAGACATCACACTATCACGGATCAGTGGCATGTATAGCTGGACTTTCACACATGCTAGGTTAGTCCGAGAACCGACTAAGCCATAACTCTGATACCACTAAATGTAACACCCCTTACCCGTATCCAAGGCCGGAACAGAGTACGAGGCATTACTAGACTTAACAATACACATAGACGAAAACCGGGCCATAAAATTTCATTTAATTCAAAACTTTTCGAACACATGCATAACAAACAAAGCTAACTATATCATCACATCAAAACATAGGACATGGCACGATTAATTAAACTTATAAACCATAATGGATAAGGACCACATCTCATGATTTTATACGATAACTCAATGCAGACTGATACGTATGGTCAAAATCATAATAAAAATACATATCACAAACCAACTTCCTATACATGCCACTCACTTGATATTTCTAATATTTGAATTAATTTTCCCAAAAATGATAGTTTGATAGTGTGATTTTGCCTCCGACGATCTCCAACCCCGAGCCGACCTGCCAATACTAAAGAAATGGAGAGGATGGGTAATCTTTACGCTTAGTAAGTTCATATGAAAATAATAAGCAATTACTACCATGCTTTTCAAGATAAAACACTATAATTGTACAATTACACATATTCAGGACAGGCTGTTTTCTGGAGTCCCAGTGTTAAAAAAAATCATATCTCAAGTTACAAAACTCGAAATCCAATTCTGTCAATTTTATATGAAATTAGACTCATATGTCCACTTACTAATTTTTTCCTAGAATTTTTGGTCAGGCCATTTAGTACAGTTTTTTAGTTAAATTCTCCCATGTTTCAGGGTATGACTACTCTGACCCCTGTGCACTACAAACCAAATTTCTCCTTGTACAAAATTCCAACTACCATGCCGTTTGCTTCCCTGCAAATTAGACTCAATAAGGAATCTATTCATGTAAGGTATGACTCTCAATAATTTTTGTACAATTTATGGTGAATTTATAAAGTCAAAACAGGGGATCTCGAATTCATTCAGACCCTGTTTCACAAGAATTCAAATATCACACAATATAGAATTTTTTTGCTTCTTCTGATTCTTTCATGTGAAAATAGACTCATTAAGCTTTATTTCCATAATTTTTTGTAAATTTAATTCAACTTACACAGTTTTTGGTGAATTTTCAAAGTCATACACTGCTGCTGTCTAATACTGTTTTACTATTAAAGTTCACTTTTACACAATTTCACTTAATCCATTCCATTTTACCGAGGTTTGCTCAAATATTGAGCATATTGCTCATAAATTCAAATAAACATATACTTGCACTTGTTCATCACATAATCACTTTCACATGTATTTTCATTTAATCGATTTCCCGTTGAACTCATCGGAATAATAACAGATACACAATTGCCTGCACATTTTCCCATTTTCACACTTGTAGCCGAAGCTATCTGGTACGCATAGTAGCCTGCACTTAGTACTACACATGTGACCAACAGTCTGGTACACGTAGTAGCCTGCACTTAGTACTACACACGTGTCCTCACCATCTAATATACGTAGTAGCCTGCACTTAGTACTACACACGAGATCACAGTTTTCGGGTACGCATAGTAGCCTGCACTTAGTACTAGACATGCGACCAATTATCCGGTACACGTAGTAGCCTGCACTTAGTACTACACACGTGACCTCACAATAGTTCATTTGTATCGTTTCTATTCCGAAGGTTCAACTGGGAAATTCCTCACTTTTCAACATTTTACTAAATTGTCCGTAATCAATTTAAATTCATAACTTACATCAAATAATCATTTGATAGGCAGCAACATTTCATATGATATCAAAATATAATAACATAAAAAGAATCGATAGATTATTTATGTACGAACTTACTCGAAGTGTCGATCTCACTATCTATAGTACCAATTGTCCATTCATAGTATAATAAGACACAACTCAAATATCAAATCAGCTTTTAAGAATTTACATAACATATATCACATATTTCATATATCACTTGTCATGTATCATCATTTTCTTGCATTTCATGTAACATTCTTTCATGTCATATTCCACATCATAAACACCATTCCATCAACTTTTCCAATATATTAAATCATAAAATATATGCAATAATAGAAAGAAATATAATTCAAACATAACATTGCGTTATTATTATTATCATACGAACTTACCTCGATCCAGAAACAACAATTTACCATTTTAGTCCATAACCTTGTATTTTCCCGATTTAAGCCCGAATCTCGATTTCCTTCATCTATAATATCACATTTAGCCTAAAAATTAGTCACACTATTCATATGGGTCCAAAAATCATATTTTTAAAATTTTCATTTTGACCCCTAAACTTTTGCTTATTTGCACTTTTGCCTCAAGGTTCGGAAATTAAACTTCATCCTATTTTCTTATGTTTTATGACATGCTGATAATTTTTCCCTCCTATGGAAACATCAAATTCTCACTCTAACATGTACTTATGACTATTAGGTATTTTTACCGATTAAGCCCTTTTGCTCGTTTTCACTTAAAACCGAGTAGCACAAGTTGTCTAACATAATTTAAAACCTCATATTCTATCATAAAACACCAAAATACACAAATTTCACCTATGGGTATTTTTCCAAATATGAACCCTAGGTTGAATTATTGATAGCATAAGCTAAATCAAGTTACCGGGACTCCAAAAACGTAAAAATCATTAAAAACGAGGCTAGAATGGACTTACAATCTAGCTTGGAAGCTTGAAAACCCTAGCCATGGAGTCTCCCTTGGTATACACATCCATGGTGAAGAATATGAGCAAAATTGGCTTTTAATTTTGTATTTTAATTCATTTTACCCCTAAATGACCAAAATGCCCTTACTACTAAACTTTCCAAAAATTCCATTCATGTCCAATATTTGTCCATAAACTTTGAAATTGGTCAAATTGCTATTTAAGACTTCCTAATTAATATTTCAAAGCAATTTCATACTAGAAACTTCTAGAATGCAAGTTTTGCAACTTATTCAATTTAGTCCCTAACTTCAAATTAAGCACTTTATGCATAGAATTTCTTCACGAAATTTTTATACAATCATGAAATCATATCATAGTCCTCAAAATAATCATAAAATAATTATTTCTATCTCGGATTTGTGGTCACAAAACCACTATTCTGATTAGGCCCTAATTCAGGATATTACAAAACGGGCTCAATGTGATTCGAACCCTGATTCAGAATTTTAGATTGATGCTGATGATTGTTTAAGATTCAGAGGTCGAATATTTTTTTTGAGAAACTCAAGAGTTAATTCAAATTATTTTGAACGAAGCACATAGTAGTTGTTTGTTTATTCATCTGGGAAGCAGAAAAATGTATAACGATCTGAAACAGCTTTACTGGTGGCCTAGTATGAAGTGTGATATCTCTAAATTTGTTTCGAAGTGTTTAATCTGTCAGCAAGTCAAAGCTGAGCATTAGGTACCGTCTGGGTTACTGCAGCCTATTATGATTCTCGAGTGGAAATGGGATAGAATTACAATGGATTTTGTATCGGGTTTACCTTTGTCACCGAGTAAGAAAGATGTGATCTGGGTAGTTGTTGATAGACTAACTAAATCAACTCATTTCATTCCAGTACGCATAGATTATTCACTTGATAAGCTTGCTGAGTTGTACATCTCTCAAGTTGTGAAATTACATGGAGTTCCTATTTCTATTGTTTTGGATAGAGATTCAAGATTCACATCACGTTTCTAGAAGGAACTGCAAGATGCACTGGGTACGAAGTTACACTTCAATACTGCTTTTCATCCACAGACGGATGGTCAACTCGAGCGGATCATTCAGATACTAGAGGATATGTTGAGGTGTTGCATTCTTGAGATCGAAGGTACGTGGGAGCGATACCTACCATTGATTGAATTTGTGTATAATAATAGCTTTCAATTGAGTATAAAAATGGCACCTTAAGAAGCTTTGTATGGTCGTAAATGCTGAACACCTTTGTATTGGACTGAGCTCAACGAGAATAAGATTCACGGGGTTGATTTGATTAAAGAGACTGAACAGAAAGTGGAAGTGATTCGTGATAGTTTGAAAGCAACATCAGATCGTCAGAAATCGTATGCAGATTTGAAAGTTATTGAGTTTCAGATTAGGGACAAAGTGTTTTTGAAAGTATCTCCGTGGAAGAAAATACTTAGATTTGGCAGAAAAGGCAAGTTAAGTCTAAGATTTATCGGGCGGTATGAGATTATTGAGCGTATCGGGTCAGTTGCTTATAGATTGTTGTTGCCACCTGAGTTAGAAAAGATTCATAATGTATTTCACGTATCGATGCTTCGACGATATCGATCAGATCCCTCACATGTGATTTCCCCGTCTAAGATTCAGATTCAATTTGACATGACATATGAAGAAGAATCGATCCGAATTTTAGATCGTGAGGTTAAAGAATTGAGAAATAAGAAAATTTCTTTAGTGAACATCTTATGGCATCAACAAGGGGTTGAAGAATCTACATGGGAGCCCGAGGATGTTATGAGAGAGAAATACCCAAACCTATTCACTGGTAAGATTTTCGGGGACGAAAATCTCTAAGGGGGTGAGTTGTAACAATCCAGTTTTAGCTAAATCGAAGCAGTGGTTTTAGAACCAAAAATCTGAGGTCGCAAAATTATTTTAATATTATATTTTTGTGTTTACAGCATGATATATTATAGGTGTGAAAGTTTTGGGTGAAAATTTTATCATTTGTGTGTTCGATTTAATAAAAGGACTTAATCGCGTAAAATGCAAAAGTGACTTGCTATTTGTTAAACTGCTATATTGCTATGACTTTTATAATGTGGGATCCTTATGTTCATATTATACCATTGAAATTATGAGTGGACTTTTATGGACATGGTTAGTTAATTATTAAAGTTCTTTTATTAAGGGTAAAATGGTAAAATGTAAAATAATATGTAATAAAATAAACAAAACAAAAAAAATGGCGAGCATTCATCTTTCTTGGCTGAAATTCGTGAAGGAAAGAAGACATTGTTGGGGTTTTTACATTTGACACACTTGGGGGTTTGATTTAAGTATGTAATTTGCTCAGTTTTTGATAATGTTTACGTTTTTGAGATTGTTGCTTCAAATACTAGCTAGCCCATGCTTGAATTTTTGAATTGGATGTGCATTTTGTGATTTGAAATTGTTGATAGCTTGAGATTTTTGTGGTTTGATGATGAAAAATAAATCTTTTTTGATAGATTATTATGTTAAATTAAGTGATTTTTGACAAAAATGCTTATTAAAGATTAAATTGTGAAATTTGCAAATTGAGGGGTCAAAACGTGAAATAAATGAAATTTGTGGGCAACTAGGGACCTAGGGAATATTTGTCCGTGCTTGGGTTTGTTGAAATTATGAGTGTTTTGTGTTGTTTTGAAATAGAGACTAAATTGTAAAAATGTGAAATGTTAGGGGCTAAAGTGCAAAAATGCCCATTTATGTGTTTTTGGATGAAATTGAATGAGTATGTTATTAAACAAGCCAGATTTGTATTAATTCAGATCAAGAAAGAACAAAGTCGGATTTGGATCAAGGGAAGTCGAAAGTTGTAGAATAGTCGTTCAAGTCTGTTCGTTTTTGTACAAGGTAAGTTCATAAGTAAATAAATGTGTTTAAAATTCATGTGAATATGTTTTATAATATCAAATTGAATTGTATAATTATATACATGTATTGTTGAATTGATATAAGCATGGAATGACTTGTGTCGAGCTTGAATCGATTGAATTACGACATTCGAAAGCCCCGTATGAACCATAGGAATAATATAGGATACGTATGTCATGACATTAGGACTTTCGATGTGTGATTCATGTAAGACCATATTTGGGACATTGGCATCACTTATGATTCGTGTAAGACCCTGTCTGGGACAGGGGCATCGATATATGATAGCATGTAAGACCTTATCTGGGATATGGCATTTTATGATCTTACATGATTTGTAACATCTCGATTTTGGGCCTAGTCGGAATAGTGGGTTTGGGACCACAAATCTGATGAGGAAAAATTTTATTTTTATTTTATTTCTATGGTCTACAATTTCACAGAATGATTTCGTGAAAATTTTGACGTTTGGGCACTCAATTTAGTCAAAAAGACTAAATTGTAAAAAGTGAAAAAGTTGAGTTCCACATGTTAGAAGGGTTAAATTGTTATGATTTTTTAAATTAAAGGTCCTTAAATGGTAATTAGACTATTAGTAAGTGATGGACAAAAATAGACATGAAATAAGTGTAATAAAATATTTTTAAGTTAGGGGCATTTTGGTAATCTAATAATTAAAAGAATTAAAAAGAAAAAATAGCCAAAATTAGCCCATCTTCTTCATGCTTCAGCTGAAACTTGCATGGACACCATGTATAGGGTTTGGCCAAGCATTCCAAGCTCCATAGTAAATCAAGGAAAACGAGGATTGGACCTAGATCGGGTGAAAAATGGAAAATCGACGGTTAGGTTCCTTTTTGCTATTTTGGTGCCGAGGTAAGTTCGTGCGTCAATAATACTGCAATGTTATATTTGAATTAAAAATTCTATATTATTATTACATGAATGGGATGATTTAATATATTGAAAAGTGATGAAAGAATGGTATATAAAATTTGTGAGAACAATGATTTATGACTAGTAGCACATGAAATGTTTGATGGTTCAATCATTAATGGCTTGCTATATAATAGCTAAATATATTGAGAATTTGATATAACATGATGTTTTTTTAAGTCGGATAACTTGTGAAAGAGTGAAAAGGAAGGTAAGCCCGTTTACAAGTAAATACAATGTGTGATGTATGTTAATTGCTTAAATGACAATTATATGATAAATGTATGCTCTTGATAAGAATATCATTTGAATGCTTAATGTATGAAAATTTATGAAACATTGATATGATTGATAATAAGAGGAAGAAAAATCTCAGTTGAATGAAATAGGATATTCGATGGATTCTTGAAAAGGAATTGATGATAAAAAGGATCTAGCCCGGACGGGTGATCCAGTCCCTATACAACCCTCCCGAAGAATATTTGTAAATGGATTTAGCTGAGACGGGTAATCTGAATTAGGTTCTGAAATTAGCCTGGACTGGTAATTCAGACCCAATCTTATTTGAGTATATGTCGTTACAAGGGATTTAGCCTGGACTGGTAATCCCGACAATACTCTATGAGTTTATATTACGAGGGATTTAGCCTGGACTAGTAATCCCTTTGTAAGAAATGAGGCCTGCAGGAGTGTTCTCTTTAAAAAGGGAAAATACGAATTGACGAACATGAACATGTAAAGTGATCTACCCTCCCGAAGAATATGTGTGCTGAAATGGATTTAGCCCGGACGGGTAATCTGATTAGGATCTGAATTTATCCTAGACTGGTAATTCAGATCCGAGCTCATTAGAGTATATGTCGCTGCAGGGGACTTAACCTAGACTGGTAATCCCGACGATACTCTATGAGTTTATATTACGGGGGATTTAGCCTAGACTGGTAATCCCGCAGTAAGAGCGAGGTTCGCGGGAGTACATAGTTGAAATGATCACTTGTATGAATTGACGGTGAATAGGATATCCATCGAGATTCTAAGAAATTCAACGTGATTAATATGAGAAATGAAATAAAAGGTTCTTGCCTCATATTGTTATATGATACTATTATTATGCATATGAATTATCATGTTTGGACAAGTGTTGTGCTAAGTGATAGTACAGGTAAGTACTCGAAACCCATGGACTTGTGATAAGATTGAAAATGAATGAGTGATACTTATGAGAGTAATTTCATGAAAATCTTGTGATGGTTATCATTTTATTGTACTAAAATAGTTTGGACAGCAGCAGTAGTCCTACTTTGAAAATCCACCTATAATTGTGGAAGTCAAATCAAAGGCTGAATTGAATATGACATGAAAGCTTATTGAGTCTAGTTTCACATAGAATAAATGGTATAAGCAAAAGAATTTAATATTATGTGATATTCAAATTCTTTTGAGACAGAGTTAGAATGAGTTCGAAATCTCCTGTTCTAACTTGGGAAGATCGCTAGAAATTGTATAAAAATAATTATGGGTTTAAAGAGAATCAGACAGGAACATTATCTGAATCTCGTACTAAAAGATAAATAAATTTTAGTGAAAAAAGGTTGAAGCTGTCAAGCAGCGTAACAGGGGAGACTTTAAGAAATAAACTTTACTTATTGGCTAGACCAAAAATTTTGAAAATTTTATGGTAAGAAGATATGTAAGTCTAATTTTAGGGAAAATTTGCAGATCTTAATTTGGAGCCCCGTAACTCATGATATAAATTAATTATTGACTATGACTTGAGAAAATAACTTAACTAGACTTTGAATAATTATAAAGAAATTGAAAAATAGCATGTTAATACATGGCTTATTATTTTTCATGTGAGCTTACTATTCGTAAAGCTTACTCCCTCCTTTCCATTTCTTTTAGTGTTGTTAGGTCGGCTCGAGGTTGGAGATCGTCGAAAGCAGCATCACACTATCAAGCCAATACTGTTGGAGTGTTGATACATATTTTAGAAATATCAAGTGAGTGGCATGTATAAGGACCTAGTTCTATGACATGTGTTATTATGATTTGGCTAAATGCATTAGCCTATATCGAGCTATTGTATGTGGCCATGAGATGTGGCTCATATTGATTATGGTTTGTAAGTCTAGGTAATCACGTTATGTTTTAATGCATATGATGTGATGATATGAATATGTTTGTTTTGCATGCATGGTTGGTAATATGTCATGTGTGTTGAATGCATGTTTTATGACCAATCGAGGTGGTCATGACCATGAATTAAATGTGTAATATGGTAATAAGATGATAGTGTCTTGGACATGGATGTTTGATGTATAAGTTAGTAACCATAGTATAATGGTATAGGTGATTAATAAGATGACAAGGTCAAATAAATGTGTAAAAATGTGGCTAGACTAGTTTATCATGTGTAGGTGGGACATATGTATAATGACGAGATAATGTTGAATGTGTCTTAATAACGGGTGTTTAATCACTAAAATGATGCCATGATTTGTGAGTTTGATGTGTATAAGGTTGTAAGAGTTTATGGGAAACATGAAGGCTTCAAAAATAGCCCAAGTGTTAGCCACACGGGCAAAGACACGGCCATGTGTCTCAACTGTGTAGAGGACACGGCCTAGCACACGGGTGTGTAGCCTGGCCGTGTGGTTCAAATTGTTTAGCTGATGTCACAAACAGAGAGTTACATGGGCTAAGGACACGGGCATGTCCCAACCAACATGGGCGTGTGTGACCACACAGTTCAACCCACACAGGCGTGTGACTCTCCAAACCAAGAAATTTTCTAACTTGTCCAAAGTGTATCAAAAGTTCTCGGTTTAGTCCCAAACCACCCCAATGTATGTTTTGGGCTTCGTAAACCAAAATAAGGGACTACATGCATGTGATAGAATGTTTTAAAATATGAATGAAATTTTATGGCTCGGTTTGCATGATTGTTTGTGTTTAAGCCCAGTAACGCCTTGAACCCTATCCCAGTGTTGGATACGGGTAAGGGGTGTTACATTATTTCCATGTATCCTTAACAATTCCAAGTGGTTCAATGGGCAAGGACATGGCTAGACTGAATGTGAGTTCAAGTTAAACGATTTAGGTATGTGTTAAGTTATATGAATTTTGAAATAAAAGGTAAGTAATGATACTTATGTAGTAAATTGAATTATATGAGAAAAGTGAATGTATAAATGTTTGAAATTGTTTGTATATGACCTATTTGAATTGAATTGTTAATAATCTTATAATGACTTATTTGCTTATGGTTTACTAAGCTTTTTTTGTGTGTTTATCTGTTGTTTTATAGATTTTGAAAGCTAGCTCCAAGCTCGGGGATCGTCAAGGATCATTGTCACACTATCGACCATCATTTGATACTTTTAAAGTTTGAAACTATGAACATATGCCATGTATAGGCTAGTTTTAATATGTTTGGTTTTTGAATTTGTATATATATAGCCATACGAAAATGGCTTGATCAAGGTGTTAATGCTAGTCTATGTTTGGTTGTGGTTTAACCTTATATTGGAAGTATATTTCATGGTATATATGAATGTGGTGTTTAGTTATATGAATTCGACATGAAGTAATGATATGTATGGCCTATAATTAGCTCATTTTGGTAAACTTGGTATATGGTATGATATACATTTGTAGATTGTTATAATTCGGCTCAAGTGAAGTAAATATGGTTGATGGATGTGTTTTGGGTGTGGTTTATTATTGACCTATATTTTGATGTATAATTTGTTTATGTATTGGGTTGGAGATGGTAATTGATGAGTTATTATATTCGGCTGATGATAGGTAAATAAAAATATATGCCTATGTCATGATTTTTTTAGTGATTCGACATGTAAAGGTCAAATTGCTTTTATAATGTTTGATTACAAAATGAATTATTTATAAGTAGTTGTATGTTTGGTTATGGTATTTGAATATTTAGGCTCGGTTTAGAATGGCAAAGAATGTATATAGTTTAAATGTTATATGGAAGTTAAATTGGATGACCGAATATAAAATAAATTGATTGGTTGTGTATATGCATTTTAGGCATGATAATTAGTATGCGAATTGAGTGCACTCCAAGTTGTTACTTGTGCTCAAAATGGTCAATTTTATATTGATGAATTGGGTATAATTTTTTTTATAAGTCAACTTGCTAGCTGAATAGAAGATAGGATAAATGGCAATGTGTGCACATGTTTTAAGCTTGAATGGTTGGATATTTAGGTTCAAAATTTTAATGGCTTATTAGATGGTTTAAAAGGGTGACATTTAAACAAAATTTATAGTATAAGAACTAGGCATGATATGTTTTATTTTTAGTGTTCGAAAATGGTCCAAATTTGATGTGGTTAAATGTGCATAAGGTTTTAATGTCTAGTGAAATATATTTGATCATTTTGTGAAGTTGTTAATGCCGCTTATGCTAATGTACAAAAAAGCCTTGTGATATGGTTTATTTTGTTTAATATGTGCAAGTATAGAATTATGAAGTAAAATGTTTGATTTTTTTATTAAGTATTTGAATACCATTCATGTTATGTATTTATAAAGCATATATTGTATGGCTTTGAGACATGTTTATTGGTTTGAAAATATGATTATATGTATGGTATGGATTCGGTTGAATTTTAAGGTATGATTTGTATATGCAATATGATTAATAATGTACGTTTAATATTTAATTAGCCATGTGCTTTATATATACGAATATGACTTGTGTGAATATGTGAATCTTCGGAACTATGCTTTTGTTCAGTAATGCCTCGTGACCCTAATCCGATGATGGATACGGGTTAGGGGTGTTACACAAAGTAAATAACAATTAATAACTAATATAATGCATATTAAATTATTATTTTCTATTAATTTATTAAGATAAAAGCTTATCAAATAAAATATGATTAAATTAAAACTAATTCTAACTCTATGTAAAGTTGATAATAGTTAATATATATTATAATAGATATAATTATATATTAATAACTATCATCTTTTTTATTCAACTAAAAACATTTATTCTAGAAGCCTTTTGAAAATATTTACAAAAAGAGGCATCTAGTTTTTAATATTTACAAAAAGAACAACCAAATTTTAAAAATAGTTCAACTAAGTCCCTAGACTTAGTGAAAATTTGAAATTGAGTTGCCAATTTAAAACTTGGATCAAAATTGAACCTTTTATTTGAAAAATAAAAATTTATTTTGCCATATTGGGGATAATTTCTCGAAAAATTATGTCAAAATCAATTCACAAGAAAGATTGGAGGGGACACAAGCGGTCCCGTTTAAGTTCCAATCTCTTAGACAGAATTTATTTGCACATACTAATCATTTATTCAAAAAGAAGAACAAGAAAAATTAAATATCTGATAAAATGAACGAGATTTGATTTCGTTCAATTTTATCTCCCCAGTAATGTTTTAAGCGTTTAGCATTAACTCGAAAATTACCTCCCTTACCTTGAAGTTCAACAACTCCGTACGGATAGACTCGATGAATTGTAAATGGACCAGACTGACATGATTTTAGCTTACCCGGAAAGAACTTTAGTTTAGAATTAAATAACAAAACTTGTTGACCTGCTTCGAATTCACTAACTCGAATGTGCTTGTCATGCCATTTCTTAAGTCTCTATTTGTGTAATTTGGCATTCTTGTATGAGAACATTCGAAATTCTTCTAACTCGTTGAGTTGGATCATCGGTCTCTCTTTAGCAAGCTTATGATCCAAGTTGAGTTTTTGGAGAGCCTAGTAAGCTTTGTGCTCTAACTCCAAGGGTAGATGACAGGCTTTTACAAAGACCAACCTATAAGGTGGCATCCCTAAAGGTGTTTTATATGCTGTCCTATAGGCCTATAAAGCATCATCCAGTCTTTTGGACCAATCTCGTCGGTTCGGGCAAACTACCTTCTCAAGTATGCCTTTGATCTTTTTGTTCGCCATTTCAGCTTACCCATTCGTCTGCGGATGGTAAGTTGTGGCAACCTTGTGCTTGACTCCATTTTTTTCAAGTAAAAATGTCAACCACTTGTTCATAAAACGGGACCTTTCATCACCGATGATGGATCTTGAGGTTCCAAACCTTGTGAACACATGCTTCTGCAAAAACTTCATCACAACCTCAGCATCGTTTGTCGGATGCCTCTGCCTCAACCCACTTAGACACATAGTCTACTGCTACTAATATGTACTTGTGACCAAAAAATGGAGGGAAAGGACCAAGAAAGTCAATACCCCAAACATTAAATAATTCTACCTCAATGATGTTTTTTCGAGGCATCTCAATTCTGTTGATGTTATTTTTAACCCTTTGACATTGATCACAACTCTATACGTAAGCATATGCGTCTTTGAATAGTGAATCTAACTTGCAATACCTTGGTTGCAGTACCCGTACCTCCGAAGTTTCCCCCACTCAGAGCTAAGTGACAATGGTATAAAATCTTATGTACTTTATCTTCTGCCACGCATCTCCTGATCATTTGATCTGCACATTTTTTAAACAAATACGGCTCTTCCCAGAAATAGTACTTCACATTGTGAAGAAACTTTTTCCTTTGATGATATGTCTTATCAATCGGCATCAAACCACAAACTAAATAGTTAGCAATATCAGTAAACCAAGGGGTATTATGGACATTATTTACCTTCAGTATGTGTTCATCTAGAAATGTTTCCTAAATGGGTATAAGTGGAAAATTCCCTTCTTGCGGCTCTAATTTGGCCAAGTGGTTTGGTACTTGGTTTTATACTCTCATTCGATCTTGAATTTCTAAATTGAAATCTTGAAGTATAAGTTGTGACAGCCCAAAGTTGACCCTAGTCGGGAAGTGGTTTCGGGACCGCTAAACCGAGTCACCGAAATGTTGAATGTGATATTTATTGTCTAGAATATGTAATTATGAATGTGTGAAAATTTCAAGCTTCGATTTAGTCGATTGCATGTGAATTTAGTCAATAGGACTTATGTGAGAAAATTTTAAAATGTGATAGGTCAATGTGTGAGGACCTATTAGTGCATGTGGACAAAGGGGGGGACTTGCATGTCAAATTTCCCCCCCTAATGAGTAGTGGCCGGCCATGACAAGGAATGATGGGCAAAACATGTCATGAAACATGTTTTGTTAATGGAAGAATAAAATAAGGAGTATGGGTAATAAAGAAATGGAAACAAAAGAAAAAAAAATGTGTGGTTGCCCCCCCATTGCCGTGAGCTAAAGAGAAGAAAGGAGAAAAATTTGTGTTCATCCTTTCTCACCTTCATTTAGCCTAAATTAGAAAGAAAAACAAAGAAAAAATTTCTCATCCTTTGGTTCATCCTTGGCCAAAAATTTTAAGGAGGAAAGAAGAAGAAAGGTGAAGAGATTCGGCCATGCATGTAGCTAGGCTAAGGTATGTTTGATGATGTTCCATGAGATGCATGCATGTTTTAGTTGTTAGCTTGAGTTCTACCTAGCCCATGGTCTAAATCTTGCTATGTGATGGAAATGGCACTTGACCATGGATGCATCATTCTTGGTTGATGTTTGATGTTGTGGTGATGAGGCATGAGGATGAGTTAAGATTCGGCCTAGGTGGAGGTTGTGTTAATTCCATTGCATGCAAAATATGAAGCTTGTTAATGATGCATGTGATGATGGCTTGATGATTCTTGAACCTCCTTTTTAGCATTTTTGTGTGAGCACATATGTGCATTGGTTGCGAAATGGAGAAGAATCGGCTAGCAAGATGTGTGCTAAGGCCGAATGTAACTTTGCATGTTAATGAGCAATGCATGTGTTAAATTGATGAAAAGGGGGAGGATGCTTTACTAGTGTGTATATGTGTGTATTAAGTGTTGAAATCGACCCCAAAAATAGACATGCATATTCGGCCAAGGGGAAAGAAATTAGCTAATATGTTGTGTTGATGCATGATTTTTGCATGTATGAGACTTTAATGTCTAATGTATAAATATGGGCTAAGTGCCTTGTGTTCATCTTTTTTGATGCCTAAATGATGAAATCAATTTATTTGTTTAATTAAGCTCAAGAGCAAAGGGGAAATAAATCCAATAAAGGGAAGGAAAAAGTGGTCGAATAGCTAGCGGAATCGTTCGACAACACCCGAGGTAAGTTCTTGAGTAAGAGAGCTTAAATTACGATGTGATTAAATCATGTTTTAAGCAAATTAAAATCATGCTCTATGAGTGGCTATTGAGCCGAATGTGCAAGGATGGTGTGTGCCTTGTGTTGAGTTTTGCTAATGAAAAAGAAATACAAATGTGCCATGAATTATTGTTAGAGGTGCATGATTAATTGAATGCTGTCCGGGCTAAGTCCCGAAGGCTTTGTGCTAAGTGAATATATCCGGACTAAGATCCGAAGGCATTTGTGCGAGATACAAATTCCGGGTTAAGCCCCGAAGGCATTTGTGCGAGATACAAATTCCGGGTTAAGCCCCGAAGGCCTTTGTGCGAGATACTAAATCCGGGTTAAGTCCCGAAGGCATTCGTGCGAGTTGTTAAATCCGGGTTATGTCCCGAAGGCATTGTGTGAGTTACTAAAACCGGGCTCTGTCCCAAAGGCATTTGAACGAGGAGCTATATCCGGTTAAATCCCGAAGGTACGTGATTTGGTAATGAATGAGCTTGCTGTAAAATTTCAGCGAATACTCGAAAAACATCCCAATATGGGGATATGTTACGTATGTGTTGAATTTAATCGAGCCCTTACAAATAAATGTTCGCTCAGTTGATAAACGAGCTACCGGCCTTCGGCTAAGTTAGTTTATTGTGTACGTACATAAGGGTTGTTAATGTTGTGAAGCAAGTTTGATATCGGTAAATTGCGTATTATGAAATATTCCGTTTAGCTAAATGTGTGCTATTCTTTGTGTATGCTGGAATTCCTTGCTCAAAACTTACTAAGCATAAATTGCTTACTCGTTAAATTGCTCCTCTATTTTATAGATTTTTGGTTCTCCAGCTATCGGACTCGGGATCTTGAAGTCGAAGTCGCCCACACTATCAAAGGCTCTTTTGGGTACTATTTTGGTTGAATTTTGATATGGCATGTATAGGACTACCCATTGTTGTCTTTCGAGTACTTTATGAAATGTATAAGTGTACAGCCATGCGAAAATGGCTTGTAGAAGTGGAGTATGGCATTAGACCATTCGTGTTTATGAATGTATAAATGGTTTCATGATGTAACTATAGTTGGAATGGAAGTGTTGAGCAAATGATCAGCCATTGGAATGGCTAAGTATGATCATATGTGGGCACATGTATGACAAGGCCCTAGTTGGTCCATGAAACCCCGAAAATAGGTAAGGTTTACTTTGAAAACAGAGGCTGACAGCAGCAGTGGTGTGGATTGGAAAAATCACAAGAATTCGTAGGAGTGGAATTAAATAGTTAATAAATTATGTAATCGAACCTTGATGAATCTACTTTCATATGAAAGTAACGAAACAATCATATGAACAGTACAGTAAGAGATATTCAGGTTCTTGTGGGACAGGGCCAGAACAGTTTCTGGATTCCCTGTTCCGACGTTGGAAATTCACTATAAATTGACCAGAGATAATTAGGAGTCATACCATATATGTATGGATTCCTCTCTGAGTATAGTTTCCATAGAAACAAACGGCATCAGTATTGAAGCTCTGTGCAGAGAGATATCCAAGTCGTAATGAGCAAAGGTCAGTGTAGTCGACCCCTGTAACATGGGAGAATTTGACTAATAAACTGTACTAATTGGCCCAACCAAAAATTCTAGAAAAAAATACATAGATGGTGACATGAGTCTAGTTTCAGGGAAAAATCACAAAACTGATTTTCGAGTTGTGAAACTCAAGATATGATTTTTGAAGCGACTAGTACTCAGACTGGGCAGTGTCTGGAAAAATTTTTCAAAGTTTGTTAACATCTCGTGTCCGACTCCGGTGTCGGTCTCGGGTTCGGGGTGTTACATTAAATTGGTATCAGAGCTACGGTTTAGTCGATTCTAGGACTACCGTAATGTGTTGGGTCTAGCTATACATGCCATTTTATGTGATTACTTGATAGTGTGGTGATTTCTGACAATTGTAAATGTGTTTATAGTAATGGATCCCGATCGTGACCGAGAGGTAGCTGATGATCTTGAGAGTGTAGCGCCTGCTCCCGCACAAGGGACAGTGCCGGCAGACTCTCAACCTAATGCTAGTAATCCGAATGATGAAGCTAGACAAGCATTCTATAGCGTGATGAATGATTGGTTCAACCAATACATTCGAACTAATATGGCTGTTCCACAACCTCCATTCCCGACAAATACTACCCCCGCACCTACAATACCACCGGTAACGGACCAAATAAGGTCAAATAAGCCCCCAGTTGACAGAATCCGAAAACATGGGGCTACTGAATTTAAGGCTATGGATAGCGATGATGCCGAGCAAGCTGAATTTTGGCTGGACAACACTATCCGGGTACTCGATGAGCTATCTTGTACACCCGATGAATGCCTAAAGTGTGCTATCTCCTTGCTACGTGATTCTGCATACTATTGGTGGAGTACTCTGACTTCTGTTGTGCCCCGAGAGCAAGTAACTTGGGAGTTTTTCCAAACTGAGTTTCGGAAAAAGTATATCAGTCAGAGATTTGTTTATCAAAAACGGAAGGAATTTCTTGAGCTTAAGCAAGGCTCCATGTCGGTTACTGATTACGAGCGAAAATTTGTTAGACTTAGCAAATACGTTCGGGAATGTGTTTCGTCCGAAGCTATTATGTGCAAACGCTTCGAGGATGGGCTGAATGAAGATATAAAAATGTTCGTTGGCGTTCTTGAAATACGAGAGTTCGTGGTACTTGTTGAACGAGCTTGTAAAGCCGAAGAGCTTAGAAAAGAAAAGCAAAGAGTTGATGAGGGAACTGGAGAGTTTCGTAAAAGATCCTCGGGAAGGTCTCTTCAACAAGCATCGAAGAGATTTCGAGATGATGCGGGCCAGTTTAGAGGCACTTCGGGCCTTTTTAGACGAGATCGTGATCGACCCCTTGTGGATACACGAGGCACTTCGGTCGCCAGTGTTGGGAATGAACGTCGAGATAGAACGAAATGTCGATATTGCGGTAAATGGCATTCAGGGAGTTGTAGATTCCCTGACCGCTCCTGTTACAAGTGCGGATCAGTTGACCACTTCATTAAAGATTGCCCGAGGTTGTTTGAACAGAATGAAAATCAGAGTGGGAAACCGGGTGCTACCACTGCTCGAGGTAGACCATCTGGAAATACGGGCAATGCTAGTGGTGGTCAGAGAGGTTCTAGAGGTGATATAACCAGATCCGAAGCTCGTGCGCCTGCTAGAGCTTATGCTATACGTGCCCGCGAGGATACTTCTTCGCCTGATGTTATTACCGGTACATTCACTCTCTTTGATACTAAAGTAATTGCTTTGATTGACCCCGGTTCTACTCATTCTTACATATGTGAAACCTTAGCATCCAGTAAGACTTTACCTATTGAGTCTACTGAGTTTGTAATTCGAGTGTCAAATCCCTTGGGTCATTACGTGCTTGTCGACAAAGTGTGTGAGAAATGTCCCCTGGAAATTCGAGGTTCCTGTTTTCCGGCGGACTTGATGCTTTTGCCGTTTGATGAATTTGATGTTATCCTTGGTTTGGATTGGTTGACCGCGCATGATGCGATTGTGAATTGCAAGAGCAAGACTATTGATTTGAGGTGTGCAAATAACGAAGTAGTCCGAATTGAGTCTGCGGACTTGGAAGGGGTGCCAGCTGTAATATCAGCAATGTTGGCACAGAAATATGTAAGAAAAGGGTGCGAAGCATACCTTGCGTATGTACTTGATGACAAAGAATTAGAAAAGAAACCCGAATCTGTGCCGGTGGTTTGTGAATACCCGGATGTTTTTCCGGAAGAATTGCCAGGTTTACCACCTGTTCGGGAGATAGAGTTTGGTATTGAGCTTGCACCTAGGACTACGCCGATTTCGATAGCCCCATATCGTATGGCACCAACAGAGTTAAAAGAGTTAAAAGCTCAGTTGCAAGAATTGACGGATAGAGGTTTTGCGCGACCAAGCTTCTCACCTTGGGGTGCACCAGTATTGTTCGTGAAAAAGAAGGACGGAACCATGAGGTTGTGTATTGACTATCGTCAACTGAATAAAGTGACGATAAAGAATAAATATTCGTTGCCGCGCATCGATGATTTGTTCGACCAACAGAAGGGAGCCACAGTGTTCTCAAAAATAGATTTGAGATCGGGCTATTATCAGTTGCGAATTCGAGAATCGGACATACCAAAAAAAAAAACTGCCTTCAGAACGAGATATGGTCACTATGAATTCTTAGTGATGCCGTTTGGGCTCACTAATGCCCCTGCGGTATTTATGGATTTGATGAATCGGATCTTCAGACCATATTTGGATCGGTTCGTAGTTGTGTTCATTGATGACATTTTGGTCTATTCAAGAGATGAGACCGAACATGCTGAGCATCTGAGGCTAGTGCTGCAAATTTTGCGGGAGAAGCAGTTATATGCTAAGTTCAGTAAGTGTGAGTTCTGGTTAAGAGAGGTTAGCTTCTTGGGTCATGTGGTATCCGCGTCGGGTATTCGAGTTGACCCGAACAAAATTTCAGCCATACTTGACTGGAAACCTCCGAGAAATATTACTGAGGTTCGGAGCTTTTTGGTGCTCGCCGGTTATTACCGACGATTTGTCAAAGGTTTCTCGATGATAGCCACACCAATGACGAAGCTACTTCAAAAGGACGTTAAGTTCGAATGGACGGAGAAGTGTCAGAAAAGTTTTGATCAACTGAAAACTCACTTGACTGAAGCTCCAATTTTAGTGCAACCCGAATCGGGTAAAGAGTTTGTCATTTATAGTGACGCATCCCTACTTGGGTTGGGTTGCGTATTGATGCAAGACGGTCGAGTTGTGGCCTATGCGTCGAGACAATTGAAGTCACACGAGAGAAATTATCCGACCCATGATCTCGAATTAGCCGCCATCGTATTTGCTTTGAAAATATGGCGACATCATTTGTTTGGTGAGAAGTGCCATGTATTTTCGGATCACAAAAGTCTCAAATATTTGATGACTCAACGAGACTTGAATCTGCGACAAAGACGTTGGCTTGAGTTGTTGAAAGATTACGAGCTTGTCATTGATTACCACCCGGGAAGGGCTAACGTGGTTGCGGACGCCTTAAGCCGGAAGTCATTGTTTGCTTTACGAGCGATGAATGTGCATTTGTCTGTTCTACCAGACAATGTGTTGGTAGCTGAATTAAAAGCTAAACCATTATTGACTCACCAAATTCGTGAAGCCCAGAAAGTCGATGATGAATTGGTTGCAAAACGGGCTAAGTGTGTTCCGAACGAGGAATCGGAGTTTCAAATTGATGATGATGATTGTTTGAGGTTCAGAAATCGTTTGTGTGTTCCAAGGAATTCGGAACTCATTTCGATGATTCTGAACGAAGCCCATTGTAGCCAAATGTCAATTCACCTGGGGAGTACGAAATTGTACAACGATTTGAAACGTCGATTTTGGTGGCATGGTATGAAACGAGACATCTCCGACTTTGTTTCGAGATGTTTAATATGTCAACAAGTGAAAGCGGAACATCAAGTGCCTTCAAGATTACTTCAGCCGATCATGATACCCGAGTGGAAATGGGATCGAGTCACAATGGACTTTGTGTCCGGACTGCCATTGTCAACTAGTAAGAAGGATGCGATTTGGGTTGTTGTCGATAGACTGACTAAGTCAGCTCACTTTATCCCCGTGTGTATGGATTTTTCATTGGATAGACTAGCTGAATTGTACGTTTCTCAAATTGTGAGATTACACGGGGTACCTGTTTCTATCGTGTCGGAGAGAGATCCGAGATTCACCTCACGATTTTGGAAGAAATTGCAAGAAGCTCTGGGTACCAAGCTGCATTTTAGCACTGCTTTTCACCCCTAAACCGATGGTCAATCCGAGCGGATAATTCAGATACTTGAGGATATGTTGAGATGTTGCATCCTCGAGTTCAGTAGTTCATGGGAACGGTATTTACCTTTGATTGAATTCGCTTACAACAATAGTTTTCAATCAAGTATTAAGATGGCACCTTACGAGGCTTTGTACGGTCATAAATGCCGTACACCATTGTTTTGGACCGAGCTCAGTGAAAGTAAAATTTTCGGAGTTGATTTGATTAAAGATACTCAGGTTTGGCCATAAGGGCAAGTTGAGCCCGAGATTCATTGGGCCGTACGAAATCTCCGAACGAGTTGGTCCGGCTGCGTATAGATTGATTTTGCCCCCGGAGCTTGAAAAGATTCATGACGTCTTTCATGTTTCGATGCTTCGACGCTATCGATCTGATCCATCGCACATAATTAGCCCATCAAAGGTTGAAATTCAAGTCGACATGAGCTATGAAGAAGAACCGATGCGTATCCTAGCTCGTGAAGTGAAGGAGTTGCGAAACAAAAGAGTTCCGCTAGTAAAGGTGTTATGGCTCAAACACGGGATCGAGGAAGCTACTTGGGAGACCGAGAGCTCGATGAAAGAACGATACCCAAACCTATTTACCGGTAAGATTTTCGGGGACGAAAATTTCTTAAATGGGGGAGAGTTGTGACAGCCCAAAGTTGACCCTAGTCGGGAAGTGGTTTCGGGACCGCTAAACCGAGTCACCGAAATGTTGAATGTGATATTTATTGTCTAGAATATGTAATTATGAATGTGTGAAAATTTCAAGCTTCGATTTAGTCGATTGCATGTGAATTTAGTCAATAGGACTTATGTGAGAAAATTTTAAAATGTGATAGGTCAATGTGTGAGGACCTATTAGTGCATGTGGACAAAGGGGGGGACTTGCATGTCAAATTTCCCCCCCTAATGAGTAGTGGCCGGCCATGACAAGGAATGATGGGCAAAACATGTCATGAAACATGTTTTGTTAATGGAAGAATAAAATAAGGAGTATGGGTAATAAAGAAATGGAAACAAAAGAAAAAAAAATGTGTGGTTGCCCCCCCATTGCCGTGAGCTAAAGAGAAGAAAGGAGAAAAATTTGTGTTCATCCTTTCTCACCTTCATTTAGCCTAAATTAGAAAGAAAAACAAAGAAAAAAATTTCTCATCCTTTGGTTCATCCTTGGCCAAAAATTTTAAGGAGGAAAGAAGAAGAAAGGTGAAGAGATTCGGCCATGCATGTAGCTAGGCTAAGGTATGTTTGATGATGTTCCATGAGATGCATGCATGTTTTAGTTGTTAGCTTGAGTTCTACCTAGCCCATGGTCTAAATCTTGCTATGTGATGGAAATGGCACTTGACCATGGATGCATCATTCTTGGTTGATGTTTGATGTTGTGGTGATGAGGCATGAGGATGAGTTAAGATTCGGCCTAGGTGGAGGTTGTGTTAATGCCATTGCATGCAAAATATGAAGCTTGTTAATGATGCATGTGATGATGGCTTGATGATTCTTGAACCTCCTTTTTAGCATTTTTGTGTGAGCACATATGTGCATTGGTTGCTAAATGGAGAAGAATCGGCTAGCAAGATGTGTGCTAAGGCCGAATGTAACTTTGCATGTTAATGAGCAATGCATGTGTTAAATTGATGAAAAGGGGGAGGATGCTTTACTAGTGTGTATATGTGTGTATTAAGTGTTGAAATCGACCCCAAAAATAGACATGCATATTCGGCCAAGGGGAAAGAAATTAGCTAATATGTTGTGTTGATGCATGATTTTTGCATGTATGAGACTTTAATGTCTAATGTATAAATATGGGCTAAGTGCCTTGTGTTCATCTTTTTTGATGCCTAAATGATGAAATCAATTTATTTGTTTAATTAAGCTCAAGAGCAAAGGGGAAATAAATCCGATAAAGGGAAGGAAAAAGTGGTCGAATAGCTAGCGGAATCGTTCGACAACACCCGAGGTAAGTTCTTGAGTAAGAGAGCTTAAATTACGATTTGATTAAATCATGTTTTAAGCAAATTAAAATCATGCTCTATGAGTGGCTATTGAGCCGAATGTGCAAGGATGGTGTGTGCCTTGTGTTGAGTTTTGCTAATGAAAAAGAAATACGAATGTGCCATGAATTATTGTTAGAGGTGCATGATTAATTGAATGCTGTCCGGGCTAAGTCCCGAAGGCTTTGTGCTAAGTGAATATATCCGGACTAAGATCCGAAGGCATTTGTGCGAGATACAAATTCCGGGTTAAGCTCCGAAGGCATTTGTGCGAGATACAAATTCCGGGTTAAGCCCCGAAGGCCTTTGTGCGAGATACTAAATCCGGGTTAAGTCCCGAAGGCATTCGTGTGAGTTGTTAAATCCGGGTTATGTCCCGAAGGCATTGTGTGAGTTACTAAAACCGGGCTATGTCCCGAAGGCATTTGAACTAGGAGCTATATCCGGTTAAATCCCGAAGGTACGTGATTTGGTAATGAATGAGCTTGCTGTAAAATTTCAGCGAATACTCGAAAAACATCCCAATATGGGGATATGTTACGTATGTGTTGAATTTAATCGAGCCCTTACAAATAAATGTTCGCTCAGTTGATAAACGAGCTACCGGCCTTCGGCTAAGTTAGTTTATTGTGTACGTACATAAGGGTTGTTAATGTTGTGAAGCAAGTTTGATATCGGTAAATTGCGTATTATGAAATATTCCGTTTAGCTAAATGTGTGCTATTCTTTGTGTATGCTGGAATTCCTTGCTCAAAACTTACTAAGCATAAATTGCTTACTCGTTACATTGCTCCTCTATTTTATAGATTTTTGGTTCTCCAGCTATCGGACTCGGGATCTTGAAGTCGAAGTCGCCCACACTATCAAAGGCTCTTTTGGGTACTATTTTGGTTGAATTTTGATATGGCATGTATAGGACTACCCATTGTTGTCTTTCGAGTACTTTATGAAATGTATAAGTGTACAGCCATGCGAAAATGGCTTGTAGAAGTGGAGTATGGCATTAGACCATTCGTGTTTATGAATGTATAAATGGTTTCATGATGTAACTATAGTTGGAATGGAAGTGTTGAGCAAATGATCAGCCATTGGAATGGCTAAGTATGATCATATGTGGGCACATGTATGACAAGGCCCTAGTTGGTCCATGAAACCCCGAAAATAGGTAAGGTTTACTTTGAAAACAGAGGCTGACAGCAGCAGTGGTGTGGATTGGAAAAATCACAAGAATTCGTAGGAGTGGAATTAAATAGTGAATAAATTATGTAATCGAACCTTGATGAATCTACTTTCATATGAAAGTAACGAAACAATCATATGAACAGTACAGTAAGAGATATTCAGGTTCTTGTGGGACAGGGCCAGAACAGTTTCTGGATTCCCTGTTCCGACGTTGGAAATTCACTATAAATTGACCAGAGATAATTAGGAGTCATACCATATATGTATGGATTCCTCTCTGAGTCTAGTTTTCATAGAAACAAACGGCATCAGTATTGAAGCTCTGTGCAGAGAGATATCCAAGTCGTAATGAGCAAAGGTCAGTGTAGTCGACCCCTGTAACATGGGAGACTTTGACTAATAAACTGTACTAATTGGCCCAACCAAAAATTCTAGAAAAAAATACATAGATGGTGACATGAGTCTAGTTTCAGGGAAAAATCACAAAACTGATTTTCGAGTTGTGAAACTCAAGATATGATTTTTGAAGCGACTAGTACTCAGACTGGGCAGTGTCTGGAAAAATTTTTCAAAGTTTGTTAACATCTCGTGTCCGACTCCGGTGTCGGTCTCGGGTTCGGGGTGTTACATAAGTACCCATCGGATTAGTCTCGGCTTAGCGTCTTTCTTGGCAAGCAAATACTTAATCACTGAGTGGTCCGCATAGATAGTCACCTTGGTACCTATAAGATAAGATCGAAACTTGTCAAAAGTAAACACAAGAGTAAATAACTCTTTCTTTGTTACTGTATAATTCAGTTGAGCTCCTGTTAGAGTACGACTTGCATAGTAGATGGGATGAAATCCTATCGCGAAGTCACTTGCGTCACACATCAATTCAAATGGAAAATCCCAGTCTAGAGTGACTATTATGGGTGCCGTAACTAATCGAATCTTCAAATTGTTGAAAGCTCTTAAGCACTCTTCATCAATTTTGAACGTTGTGTCCTTCTCCAATAATTTGCATAAGGATTTAGCAATTTTGGAGAAGTCCTTGATGAATCTTCGATAGAAACTGGCGTGGCCAAAAGGCTCCCAACACCCTTTACAGATGTTAAAGGTGGGAGTTTCTCAATAATATCTACCTTTTCTTTATCAACCTCTGTTCCATGTCTTGTTATCCGATGCCCTAGAACAATACCTTTTCGTACCAGGAAATGATACTTTTCCCAGTTGAGTACGGAGTTTGTTTCTTTGCATCGCCTTTGTACCTTGGTAGATTGGCTTGGCAATCATCATATGTATCTCCAAATACTGAAAAACCATCCATAATGACTTCCAAATATTTCTCAACCATGTCAGTAAAAATAGACATCATACATCTTTGAAATGTAGTAGGTGCATTACATAAACCAAATGGCATGTGCCTAAATGTGAATGTACCATACGGGTAGGTGAATGTTGCCTTATGCTGATCTTCCGATGCTACTGTAATCTGATTATACCCTGAACATCCATCGAGAAAATAGTAATAGTTTCACCCTGCGAGTCTATCAGCATTTGGTCCAAAACAGCAAAGGAAAGTGATCTTTCCTAGTCGTCTTGTTGAGCTTTCGGTAATCGATGCAAATTCTCCATCCCTAACCTTTCTAATCAGTATCAACTCATTATTATCATTTTCAATGACTGTGATACCTCCTTTCTTTGGCATGCACTAGACCGGACTTACCCATGAACTGTCTGAGATAGGGTAAATATACCCACATCTAACCACTTGATGATTTCTTTATTGACTACGTCCTTCATGATGGGGTTTAGTCTTCGTTGTCCATCAATCGTCCCTTTTTTTCCATCTTCCAGGATAATCTTGTGAATGCATACAGATAGATTGATACCACGAATATCGAATATGGTCTATTCGATAGCCTTCTTGAATTGTTTAAACACCAGGATGAGTTTCTCTTATTGCTTAGTAGTTAATTCTACTGAAACAATTACAGGTAGAGTAGAAGAGTTAACTAAATAAACATATTTCAAATGTGAGGGAAGTACTTTCAGTTCTAATTTAGGTGGATCTTCAATTAACGCTTTTGGTTGGGCATAATCCCTTTTCTCTAATTCCAAAGATTCAAAATGGGATTGCAGATTAAATCCCCTTTGATTAGCTTCTAACAAAGCTAAGTATTCATCCTCCTTTTCATCATTTGGAGGATCTAATGTCAACATTTGTTCCAATAGGTCCTCAACATAGTTAAGTTCCTTTTCCATGATTAAACCCTCTAAATCAGACACTGTAGAATAATCATCAATTGTGTCAGGAAATTGCATAGACTTAAAAACGTTAAATGTTACCTGATAATCCTAAACATGCATAGTAAGCTGACCCTTCTATACATCAATAAGGGTCTTTCCAGTTGCTAATAATGGTCTTCCTAGGATGATTGGCACCTCTTTTTTTGCTTCAAAGTCTAGAATCACAAAGTCAGCAGGAAAGATAAATTTGTCTATATGTACCAATATGCCCTCGATTTTTCCTTTTGGGTGTTCTAAGGATAGATCTGCTAATTGAAGTGTAACCGTATAGGTCTAACTTCACCTATCCCCAACTTCCTAAATATTGAAATGGGTATCAAGTTGATACTCACACCAGTCACATAGTACCTTACCACAATATGTTGCTCCAATGTTGCAAGGTATGGTAAAACATCGAGGATCCTTCAACTTTGGGGGTAATTTTTCTTGAAGATATGAGTTGCATTCCTTTGTTAGGGCTACTCTCTCAAATTCTCCAAGCCTTCATTTTTTAGATAGGATTTCCTTCATGAATTTGGCGTAGTTCGGCATTTGTTCAAGTGCTTCAACCAACTAGATGTTGATATGAAGTTGCTTGAGTACATCTAAGAACTTCTTGAATTGAATTTCCTGCTTCTGCTTATAAAGTTTTAAAGGGTAGGGTGATGGACATTTCTTTACTGGTTGATCCGTCTTCTGTGGTAATTCTGCATCTAACGGAGTTGTTAGTTGATCAGAATTAGTTGGTTCTGAAGTCACCTTGTCAGATTTTATAGATTTTGGTTCTTGTGAATCTAGAATTTCAACACTCGGTTGAACTTCCTCCGAGTCTTGAGCATCAGCTGGCTCCTTTTAAACTTTGATGGTGTTGGGCTCTAATGTCTTTCCGCTCCTCAGTGTCAATGCTTTAAAATGCTCCTTCCTTGGACTCTTTGAATTTTCTGTATCACTAGGTAAAACACCTTGTGGTCAGTTTCTGAGTTTAGTAGCAAGTGGGCCGATTTGGTTTTTTAGGTTTTTCAATGTAGCTACTTGGTTTTGAATTAAGGCATCATTATTCGCCATGTATGTCTTTAACAAATTTTCTAAGCATTGGATGGTTCAGCTTGGATTGGTTTCTAAACTTGTTGAGGAAAACTAGGTGGCTAGGTCCCTCTAGGTTGTGCGTAAGTGTTACTGGTTCTATCCCCTTGGTTACTCCAGGAAAAATTTGGGTGGTTTCGCCATGATCGGTTATAGAAATTGGATTGCAGTCTTTGCCTTCCTTAATTTTGGTTCTAGTTACCCATGTAATATATAGATTCTGGGTTCGATGGACATTTTTCAAACAAATGTCCTTCCCCACAGTAGACATAGGATACATTTTCAAATTGATTTGATGGTTGTGCTACAAAACTATTAGAGCCATTAGTAGTAACATTTTTGAACATTAAGGATATTAATGATACTTGAGATGCGAGTGAAGTAACAGCGTGTACTTCATGTATTCCAACAGCTCGTCTTCCTTACGCTGCTCAATTGGTTGGCCATTGGTAATTGTTGCTGGCAGTTTCAATGATTTCAAAAGCCTCATTATAAGACTTAGAATGGAGAGCACAATTAGCAGAAGCGTTCACTACCATCCTCGTGTGAGCATTGAGACCATTATAAAATGTCTCAAGTTGGATGCAATGTAGGATTCTGTGATGAGGGCACTTCTGTAATAATTCTTTGTGCCTTTACCATGCCTCATACAAGGACTCATCATCCATTTTTTGGAAAGCAGTTATCTCGTTCCTCAACTTAGCATTCTTGCTAGGCGGGAAATACTTCATAAGGAATCTTTTTACTAACTCTTGCCATGTGGAAATTGAATTTGGTGGCAAAGAGTTCAACCAGGCTCAAGCTCTGTCCCTTAGCGAATACGGGAATAGCTTCAATCATAATGCATCTTTGGGTACTTCGGCTAACTTGAAAGAATCGCTCACCTCCATAAATAGTCTTAAGTGTAGGTGAGGATCTTCAATAGGCATTCCACTGAATTGGCCTACTGTCTGAAGCATCTGGAACATGACTGGCTTCAGCTAGAACTGTTGTACCTCGATTTCGGGTCTCCTAATACCCGAATTAATATCATGAAATATTGGCAAAGAATACTGTCTTAAAGCTCCATCCCTATCATCAACAATAAGTATAGGACTTTGAGCAGGGTTTGCTCTGTTTCCTTGATTTGGATTTTCAAACTTCATTTATTCGGTCCTTCTCTGACTTGCTTGTCTTCTTCGCTATCGAAAAGTTCGTTCAATCTTAGGGTCTACAGGGAGTAAAACGATGATTCGGTCAATACTCATAAACACATGAAATAATCACACAAAAATTAATTAAGTTAAAATTTAAACAGAAAATCAAACCAAAATGCAAAACTAACAAATTCACAAATAATGACTTTTTAAAACAGTCCTCGGAAACGGCGTCAAAAACTTGGAACGACGGAAATGTGCAAGTGTACACAATTGCATTAAGTAATAAAGTGACAAGTAAATGTCGAGTTATCATACCCACAGACACTGTGAAAAGAATTATTTATGAATGTTATTTAAAACACTTTGGTAAAGAAAAATATTTTGTTTTAAGAGGGTGATTAAAAATATTTTGAAATATGGCATGTATAGGCTTAACTCTCTTTTGAAACAAGTTACATTTTGAAATTGTAAATATTCTAGCCATGCAAAAATGGCTTGCTAAATTCCTAAACATGAGTATATGGTTCAATGGACTTATATGTCAAATATCTTGAAATTTATTAGTTATTTAAATTTTGGTTAAAATTTGTTCATGGTTGAAAGATCAAAGAAACTATATTTTGTTGTGCATGATTGATTATGAATGGTTAGTTTGATTTGTCTTCTGATAGGTAATACCTTATGAATCTATTCCAGCGACGGATGAGGATCATAGGGTATTACAGGCTGGGTATCCCGGCATGTGTTACGGGTATCTATCAGCATGTGTGAGTAGCCCGTGTAGTTACGTGCCGACTGTCAGCTTGTGTGAGCAGGCCCGCGATTAGCTTGAGAGCGAGCAATGTGTGATATGTGATATGAGGTAGCAAGTGGCTATGTATGAGGCAGTATGTGCAAGCTTTCCGTGTATCCAATAGTATTCCAAGTGTTCAACGGGTAAATCAATGAATTATGTGACAAGTAAGTCAATGATGAAGAAATATTAGAATGTGCTACAAGTTAGTACATGTATGGACTTACAACCCATGAGAAAAGGTCTCGGTATACTATGAATATGTGGTAAGAATGCATACGAGAAAGTTATGCTTGTGAAACATTGATAGTCATGTGATTAATGATCTACAATTATGATAAATAGATGTATGATAAGATTTGAAAATAATCATGTGCTAGGCTTATGAGCCTAATGAGTTGGGATATAGTACGATGTATATACTTAAGTTGTGATTCAATTAATATGTGAAAGATTGTTAAGCTATATGTTGAAATTATGATTACTCGTAAATGATGTGCGTGTTGTTAAGCAAATTGAAATAACTTGTTAATAATGTGATATGCTATAATGGGGAGATTATGGTTGCTAGCCTAATGGCAATACGATATAATTAGCGTGTGTAAGATAAAAGAGTAAGCATTATGAATGAGTAAGTGGTAATCATGGGATTTAATGCAAATTGTAATAATAGTATCATCATGGATGGATAAAGTAAATAAATGCTAATAGTTGTTCTTAGTTACATATAAACTTACTAAGCTTTGAAGCTCACTCCCCTTTCCTTTCCCATGTCTCATAGGGTTAATAAGCTAGCTCAGCTTGGAGATCATCAGAGATTCTATCACACTATCAAGCTATCATGTTGGGTAAATGAACGCAAACCTTTGAGTCTATGGCATGTATAGGGACTTAGTCATTTTTCGTATGTGTCATTACGATATGGCCAAAGGTATTGGCTTGTAATGAATAAGGACTTAATTTGATATGTAGCCATATAAATTGGCTTACATTGGCTAATGGGTTGCAAGAATATTAATTACTCATATGCCTATTCCAATGTCATTGTGTGATGTGGTTTATAATGGTATGTTAATGAAAGTTAGTTGAAAGAGTAAAATTAGCATTAAAATAGTTCTGGATAGTAGCAGTAATACAACTTTGAAAAATCACCAAAAATTGTGGAAATCGAATTAGAGGTTGAATACAATATGAAATTAAATCATATTGAGTCTAATTTTACATAGAAGAAACGGTGTAGGAAAAAGAATTTCATTTCATGAGATATTTGAATTTTTGTGAGATAAGGTCAGAATGATTTCGGGTTCCCGTATTCTGACTTTGGAAAATCATTAAAAATTGTATAAAAATACTTGGGGGTTAAAATTTATATGTTTAAATTATTAATGAGTCTATTTTCAAGAAAAAACAAATAGGAACATCATCTGAATCTCGTACTAAGAGATAATTAATCTTTAGTGAAGCAAGGTTGAAACTGTCAAACAATAGAACATGGATGAATTTGAAGAATTAACTGTACTTATTGGCTAAACCATAAATTCTGGAATTTTTAAGTTAGGGAGATACTTGAGTCTAGTTTCGGAAAAATAAGCAGATCTTAATTTAGAGTTCTGTAGCTCAAGATATAAATAATTTATTGACTATGACTCAAGTGAACAGTTTTGTTATGAATAGTAAATAATTGTTTTGATATGTTTAAGCTTGATTATGGTTGTGTTGGTAGCTTAATTGTGCCATGTTAAGTGCCATTGAAAGTGTGTATGTGAGTGCGCAAATGAGGGTGGCAAATAGCTTGGTAAATAGCCATTTTCTTGGCCACACGGGCAGAGACACGGCCGTGTGCCTCAGTAGTGTGAAGGACACAGCCCCGAGACACGGGCGTGTGACTTGGCCGTGTGACCCCAAATTTTGCATGACATCATAAACAGAGAGTTACACGGGCTGAGGAAACAGGTGTGTCCCAAGCCACACGGGCGTATGTATGACCACACGGCCTACCCAATAGGCGTGTGTGTAACAGCCCGGTTTAAACCCTAGTTGGAATAGTAGTTTTGGGACCACAAATCCAAGTTAGAAAATATTTTAATATTATTTTTCGTGCTTATTATATGTGAATTGATATCTGTGAAAGTTACGTGTGAAAATTTGATAGTTTGTGTGTTTAATTTGCAAAAAGGACCTAATCGTAGAAAATGGAAAAGTTGCATGCTATATAGTAAAAGTGCCTATTTGATATGGCTTTTTAATTGAGGTCTTTATGTTGTAATTTGACCATGGTTAGTGGGATTGGTCATAAATGACCTTAAAATGGATGAATTATAATGTTTTAAACAAAGGGAAAAATTGGTATTTGATAATTAATATGTGATAAAACTAAACAAACATGAAATAAGGCCATTATCATCTTGTTTGGATGAATATATCAAAGAAAAAGAAATAAAAATTCAAGCTTAGGGTTCAGCACTCACTTTGCTTGATTGAGGTATGTAATTAGCTCAGTTTTTTGATAATTTCTATGTTTTGTGATCGTTTCTTAGTAATCCTTCTGAATTTGATGATGATTTTGAGTTGTGCCATTGTTGATAATGAGTTTTATGAAGTTGAATGATAGAAAATGAAAGATACGTGTTTGGTTATCATGTTTTGTATTGAGATTTTTGATAAATTTGAGTATTTTGGACTAAATTGTGAAAATGAGAAATTGAAGGACTAAAATGTGAAATAAATGAAATATTTGGGCTTGTATCATCTAAAGAAATATTCAGCCAAGCATATGGCTAAAGAAATTTTGTGTATTTTGTGATTTTATGAATTAGGGACTAAATTGTTAAAATGTGAAAATATGAGGGCTAATTTGTAAAATGCCTTAAATATGGGTAAATGGATTGATTTGAATGAAAGTGAGATTGAATAAGTTAAATTTGAATTTATATAGATCAAGAATCAAAGTAAACGGATTTAGATTAGGGAAAGTCGAAAGTCGTCGAGTAGTCGATTTCGTTCGTTCAAATCCGTACGAGGTAAGTCGATATACAAATAAATGTATTGAATTGAATTATTAATTGCTTATATGATATTTGAATAGTGATTAATGGAATTGAGATAGAAATATGTGAAATCCAAGAAAGTTCTGATAATGCGACGACGTCTGAAAAGTCCCGTAGAACCATAGGAATAGTTAGGATACATATGTCATGACATAGGATTTCCGATATGTAATTTCGTGTAAGACCACGTCTGGAACATTGGCATCGATTTGAGATTTACGTGTAAGACCATGCATGGGATATCGACATCGTATTTGATTCCGTGTAAGACCCTGTCTGGGACAGTGACATCGATATGTGAATACATGTAAGACCACGTCTGGGACGTTGGCATTGTACGAGCTTTTCGAGCTATCCACTATCCTATTTGATTTTGAATGGTTCAACGGGCATTCCAAAAAAATGAATGACTATGTGAACTTGTATTCGATTCAAGTACGTTTGAAATGTATATTAAGATTAAGAATGAAAGGTAACCATATGTCTATATGTGGTCATATGAAATATGTATGAGTTATTTGAGAATGAGATGTGCATATGTAGTTGAATTATGAACATTTGAGCTATATAAGAGTTATAGATATGTGATTATATTTTTCCATGAACTACATGTATGAAATGGTTTAGAAATGTGTCTACATGAATGAAATGGTTTAGAAATGTGTTATGTGATAAGTTTATTTGTATATGGCTTACTAAGCTTTTGAAAGCTTACTTTGTGTGTGTTTGTATTGTTTTATAGATATCGAAGCTACTTGGAGCTCGAGGATCATCAAGGATCATCACCACACTATCGAACTCTATTTTGGTACCTTTTGAAAATGTAAATTTGAAGTATGGCATGTATAGGCTAGAAATAGTTGAATATATTTGGTAATGTGTATATCTAGCCATGTGATATGGCTTGGTTTTGGTTGTGATTATAAATGACTTTTGTGTATAAGTTATGTGATGCAATATGGTCAATATAATGTTTTCATGAATGGCTATTAGAATTGGTCATTTTGGTAAGTTGTGATATGTGCCTATTTTGGAATTTGATAAGATTTTGGCATGTGAATGAATGAAGTAAATTGAGACTATTAATCATATGTTTTGGTATGACTTTGGTTTATATTTTGGTTTGGATATAAGCATGATATTAGTTGGTGATAATAAGACATGAAGAATGTATGCTATGTGATTGAAATTGGTTGAATTTGTGGTGCAATTGTTACCTATTTGTTGCTTGTAGGGAGGACCCTTAATGGGTGGCAATTTGGCTTTGCAAATAGCCTATTTTTTGTCCACATGGGCAGAGACACGGGCGTGTGTCTTAGCCTTGTGCGACACATGATTATGTTACACGACCGTGTGTCCCCTAGGGTACTCTATGATATAAATTAAGTATACCCTACAATTTTGACACGGCCTAAACACACGGGAGTGTCTATTAGTCATGTGTGGCTCACGGGCTGGCACATGGTTGTGTGGTCGGCCATGTGATCCAAGTCAGTAGCCTCCCTAATTTTCACATGGCCTGGCACACGGGAGTGTCATGTGGCCGTGTGGACAAGTCAGTATGTATGCCCTATTTTGCCTCAGCCTAGACACATGGGCATGTGACCTTTGTAACGTAGAAAAATGTTTAAGTTTTGAAAAATTTTATATCTACTCGATTTAGTCCTGACTTCTTTCTAAAGCATGTTTAAGGTCTCGTTAACCTAAGAAAGAGACTTTATGTTGATGTTTGACTACGATGCTATGATATTTGTGAAATGAATGTGAAATGTTTCGATATGTCCGGTAATGCCTTTTAACCCTAATCCGATGTCGGATACGGGTTAAGGGTGTTACAGTGTAACTCTCCATAGTATGAAAACTTTCTAAGTGCAGTAAAAGTTCCAAAAGTTTTTGGTTTAGTCCCGAACCACTCTTAATGTATATTTTGGGCCTCGTAGGCTCGTTTAAGGGACGATATGAATGCATGTGAAAGGTTTTAAATTTGAGTGGAAATTCATGTCTCGTTTTGAATGTTTGTTTGAGTTTAAGTCTGGTAATGCCTTGTACCCTGTTTCGGCATTAAATACGAGTAAGGGGTGTTACAATTTTAATTAACTATAACTATCATCTTTATAACTAGCCTATACATGCCATATTTACAAATATCCATAAGTTTAGAAGTACCAATCAACAACTGGATAGTGTGATGCAAAACTCCAACTTTATCCGAATCGAGCGAGCTATCGAGCCTCTATAAAACACGAAAAAGAAACAGAGTAAGCTTTATAGCTTAGTAAGCTTTATAATTCAGAATTGAACTTACCATTTAAACATAATCAAACAATTAAACAAAGTACATCAATTTCACTTGTCAAATGCCTATATACAAGCATCCATCAAAATGTTAGTCTCCTAAGTACATATAATCAACCTTTATCTCAATTTCATACATTAATGTATTATATCCTATCAATTTCATGTAACATGTATAACATATGTAACAATTCATCCTCATTCATATAATCAAGAATCCATTTATATATATCCAGTTATTCATCCGTATAACCATTAGCAGAATTATGCCCGTTGAACCTATTAGAATATCGATAGATACACGGGTAATACAGACTAAGTGTATTAATCGGTAATCCGTCAATTCATCATCGTATTCGCTCTTTCGATCTATGATCGGTAAGCTCCTTCTGAGCTGATGAACAGTAAGCTCTATCGAGCTGGAAACAGTAAGCTCTGACGAGCTGAGAACAGTAAGCTCTTACAAGCTGATATATCAGTAAGCTCATACGAGTTGCGGTGAGTCCGCAACACATGCAGGATCTCTACCTAAACGGTAACCCTAGTGACATGTCACTCGTATCGTACGAATTCTTACGGTTCAAACGGGGCTCAGTCAAACTATATCCATCAAGCATTCGTATTTCAAGTAGATCATTTATTCAATTACATATATTCATTTCAAATAATTACAAGTATTTAAAAGTTCAATTATAATTATACGAACTTACCTCGAGTTGCTTAGATGGAAATTATCGACTATTCGTCCACTTTTCCTTTTCCCTGATCTAATCCCGATCTCGGCTTATCTTGATCTATATATTAACAAATTTAGCACATTCAATATTTGATCTATTCAATTTAGCCCTTAATTCATATTTTGGAAAATTTACACATTTGCCCCTAATGTTTCGTAATTTTACAAATTAGTCCCCATCACATAAAATTGCAAATTCATGCAATTTAGTACAAACCCATGCTTAGCCGAAATTACTACATGTTACTAGCAGCCCATATTTTCAATTTATTCACACTTTTACCCACATAATTTTACATTTTCACAAATTAAACCCTTTTTGACATTTTTGTCAAAAATCACTTTACAAAAACTATTAATCTAACATTAAACCTTCCAAATCTATCATAATTCATCAAATTACTCAAGCATTCAACAATGGCAACATGTTAAATCTTTAACAATTTCAAAATCTAAGGTACGGGCTAGCTAGAATACGATGCAATGATCTAAAAAACGTTAAACTCATTAAAAACCGAGTCAAAATACATACCTAATTGAATAATTGAAGGTTGCCGAATGTTAATACTAAATTAGCCTCTTCTTCTTTTAATTTTCGGTGCATGAAGATGATAATGAAGCTTTAATTAACTTTGTTTTATTATAATAACCTTTATTTAATAAATTACATTTTTAACCTTAATTATAAACCATGTAATACACCTAAATGTGTCCATATAATTCCACTAATGTTTCGAATGGTTTAATTACCATTTAAGGCCTCCATAATTAAAATCCAAAGCTATTTGACACCTTTAACTAATAGAATATGCATTTTACATTTTACGTGATTTAGTCCTTTGTACCGAATTAAGCATTTAAACAGTAAAATTTCTTTACGAAACTTTCACACAATAATTCTATCATGCTGTAAACTTTAATAAAATAATAAAATAAATATTTTAACCTTGGATTTGTGGTCCTGAAACCACTGTTTCGGTTTGACTAAAAAAATGGGTTATTACAACTCTCCCCCCTTAGGGATTTTCGTCCCCGAAAATCTTACCAATGAAAAGGTTAGGGTACTGTTTTCTTATAGCTTCCTCGGGTTCCCAAGCAGCTTCCTCGATTCAATGTTTATGTCAAAGAGCCTTCACTAGATCTATGCATTTATTTCTCAATTCTTTGATTTCACGAGCTAAAATTCTAATCGGTTCTTGGCTATGCGTCAAATCAGTCAGTATCTCAACATCTACCGGAGAAATCACATGTGACAGATCGGATTTGTATCGATGTAGCATAGAAACATGAAAGACATTATGAATCTTTTCAAGTTCTGACAGTAAAGCTAGTCGATATGCTACAGCCCTATTCTTTCGACAATCTCATACGGTCCGGTAAATCGAGGACTCAACTTTCCTTTACGGCCAAATCGCAACATCTTTTTCCATGGTGACACTTTCAAAAACACTTTATCCCTAATCTAGAACTCAATATCTTTCCATTTCAAGTCTGTGTACGATTTCTGTCGATTCGAAGCTGTTTTCAAACTATCACAAATTACTTTCACTTTTTCTTCAGTCTCCCGATTAGATCAACCTCATGAATCTTATTTTCACTGAGCTCACTCCAGTACAACGGTGTTCGACATTTACTACCATATAGAGCTTCATAAGGTGCCTTCTTTATACTCAATTGGAAGCTATTATTGTAAGCAAAAAGATGCAAAAGAAAAATAACAGCAAAGTAAAACAAGAGCACCTCATTGAAGAAATCATCACACGTAAACAAGTAAAGTCATTCTCTCATATTATCATCATATGATCTTCACGAATTACTCGTTTCCATTCAAAAATAGTCACAACTCCAAGGCAGAATCCAATAAATGATAAAATTAAAGCCAAAAAATAGATCAAACGCTACCTTCAAACTCAAGAATGCAACAACTCAACATATCCTCAAGTATCTGAATAACTCGTTTGGATTGACCATCCGCTTGCGGGTGAAATGCAGTGTTAAAATGTAGCTTTGAACCCAAAGCTTCTTGCAATTTTTTCCAAAATCGTGACGTAAATCTTGGTTCTCTATCCGAAACAGTAGATAGGGGAACACCATGAAATCTTACAATTTCGGAAATATACAACTCAGCTAATTTATCAAGCAAGAAATCTGTACGTACCAAAATGAAATGAACTGATTTCGTTAATCTGTCAACAACAACCTAGATCGCATCTTTCTTTTTCGGATATAATGGCAAACCTGATATGAAATCCATTGTTACTCTATCCCACTTCCACTCAGGAATCATAATAGGCTGTAATAAATTTGACGACACTTGATGCTCAGCTTTGACTTGCTGACAAATCAAACATTTCGAAACAAATTTTGAGATATCTCATTTCATGCCGTGCCACCAATAAAGTTGTTTCAAATTGTTATACATTTTCGTGCTTCTTGGATGTATTGATAAGAAACTATTGTGTGCTTCATTTAGAATCTTCTGAATGAGCTCAGAATTTCTTGGTACACATATTCTATCACGAAACATCAAACAATCATCAAGCCCTATTCGAAACTCTGAATTAGAAGTCGACTCACACTGAGCTCGTTTTGCTTGCAATTCATTATCAAATTTTTGAGCCTCACAAATCTACTGTAGGAATAACGGTCTCGCTTTCAACTCGGCTACTATCAAACCGTCGTCAGATAAAGCTAATTGTGTTTTCAAAGCACATAAAGAAAAAAAGGACTTTCGACTCAAAGCATTAGCAACTACATTCACCTTCCCCAGATGATAATCTATAACACCCCTAACCCATACCGTCGCTGGAATAGGGTTACAAGGCATTACCTATCAAATCACAGCATACAACATACATTCATCTAAGAATCCATTAATAGTTAAAAATCAATCCAACATAGTCACATTGTCCCTTATAAGGCTCTACGAGACCATCAAACATGCTTGGAAGAGATTCGGGACTAAACTGATAACATTTGAAAACTTTGAAAAACTTATAAAATTTTCATGCATACAGGGATCACATGCCCGTGTGAATAGGCCGTGTGCCTCACACAACCACCAGATACATCTGTGTCACAATCCATGTGGAAACAGGGCATACATACTGACTTGCATCACACGGCCGGAGACACCCCGTATGCCTTGGCCGTGTGAAATTTGAAGGGTATACTGACTTGGTTCACACGACCGGCCACATGCCCATGTGCCAGGCCGTGTGACACACACGGTCAGTAGACACGCCCGTGTGTCTAAGTTGTGTAACTCATTGACTTGTTTAATTAAGTTACAGCAGACACACGGTCGAGTCACACGCCCGTGTACTCTACAGTGTGGGGCGCAAATAGGCTTGGTTTAAGCCACATTTCTCACCATCCTCAAGCAAACCAAAACTGCATCATTTCATACCATTTCAATACATTTGTAGGTAACCAAAACATGCCATTTCATATACAAATCATGCCATTTAAAATCCATCCATTTCACTACTCAAATCATAATCCAAAACATACTAAAACAATATGCCATTACCAACAATTTCACCTATCTTCTTTATGCATTTTTCTCATCATCTTATCATCTATTTTAAACCTAAAATCATACCAATTAATTATCACAACATCCATGAAAAACATGCCAAAACACAAGGCCATTTATATACATGTTTCACTTACCAAACTCATATAATAAACCAACCCAAATGGCCAAATACACACCAACATTTACATAATTTATGAGCCAATTCTCATGGATAATATCATATCTCAAAACACATCATCATATCACCAGGCTATACATGCCATATACCATATTTACAAAGCACCATAAATACCGACAAGTTGATTGATAGTAGTGTAATGGTGTTCCTAATGAACCCCGAGTCCGAGCTAGCTTTGATTATCTATAAAATAGAGAAAGAACACACAAAGTAAGCTTTAAAAGCTTACTGAGCCATATACAATAAAATTACCACATGAATCAATATCATTTCCATCAATAGGTAAACTATGAGCAAGCACATATAAGCTCACAAACCTTTCCCAATGTATACATATTCAATATCATGAGTGAATTCATCAAATGCTTCTCTTTTCAATACTTGTATGAATCTCGTACATACCTGAGTCACTTAACTCATTCACACATTCTTTCTCGACTTAACTCTGCCCATTGACCCTTTTGGAATTGTTAATGATACTCAGAAATCACATATATCTCTTACAATGCCATATTCCAGATTTGGTCTTACATGTTATCACATATCGATACCGATAATCCAACTATGGTCTTACATGAAATCAAATAACGATGCCAATGTCCCAGACATGATCTTACCCATAATCACATAATGATGCCAATGTTCCAGACATGGTCTGACACATATTCACATCTCGTTAATCCTAATATAATGACATCCATTTCCTATACTATTTCTAAGGTCCGTAAGGGACTTTCAGATATTGTAACCCTGTCGATTCTTGCTTATATTTGATCATTTAACATTCATAGTAGTTCAATGACAATTAAACATATTGTAACACCCTTTACCTATAACACCCCGAACCCGAGACCGACACCGGAGTCGAACACGAGGTGTTAACAGCTTTAAACCCCTTATAAAAATATTTCTCAGACACTGCCAATCTGCATACTAGTCGCTTTAAAAATCATATCTTGAGTTTCACAACTCGAAAATCAGTTTCGTGATTTTTCCCTGAAACTAGACTCATATTCCCATCTACATATTTTTTTCTAGAATTTTTTGTCAGGCCAACTAGTACAGTTTATTAGTCAAAGTCTCCCATGTTACAGGGATCGACTACCCTGACCTTTGCGCATTACGACTTGGATATCTCCTTGTAAAGGGATCCAATACTGATGCCGTTTGTTTCTATAGAAACTAGACTCAGAGAGGAATCTATCCATATATGGTATGACTCATAATTATCTCTGGTTAATTTGTAATGAATTTTCAAATTCGGAACAGGAAATCCAGAAACCGTTTTGGCCCTATCTCACGAGAACCTGAATATCTCTTAACATACTATCCGTATGATTGTTTCGTTACTTTCCTATGAAAGTAGATTCATCAAGGTTTGTTTAAATAATTTATTAAATATTTAATTCCCTTCCTACTATTTTTAGTGATTTTCCAAATCTACATCACTGCTGCTGTCAGCATCTGCCTTTAAGGTAGACTTTACCTATTTCATGGTTTCCATGATTCAACTAGCCCTTTTTGCATAAATAGCACAATTTATGAAAGCGATTAACCATCCCCATGGCCAATCCTTGTCAAGAATATCCACACCAAATGATTATAATAATATACTCAAACACATATAAGCCATTTTCGCATGGCTATCCAAAATTTATACATGTCCAAAGGGTCCACGACCCACAACAAACGGGTAGTCCTATACATGCCATTTCGAAGTTCAACCAAAATTGTACCAAAAGGGGGCTTTGATAGTGTGGGCGACTTTGACCTCAAGATCCCGAGTCCGATAGCTGGAGAACCAAATCTATAAAACAGAGGAGCAATGAAACGGAGTAAGCAATTTATGCTTAGTAAGTTTTGAGCAAGGAATTCCAGCACAACAAAAGTATAGCATTCATATAGCTAAACGGATAATTTCATATGCACAAATTTACGATATCGTACTTGCTTCACATTATCAACCCTTATGTACATACACAAAAGATCAACTCAGCCAAAGGCTGGTAGCTCGTTTATCAACTGAGCGAATACTTATTTGTAAGGGCTCAACTAAATTCAAGCACATACGAAACATACCTCAATGTTGGGATGTTTCGAGAGTATTAACTGGAATTTTACAGCAAGTTCATTCATTCCCAAATCACGTACCTTCGGAATTTAACCGGATATAGCTCCTCGTTCAAATGCCTTCGGGACATAGCCCGGTTATAGTAATTCGCACAAATGCCTTCGGGACTTAACCCTGATTTAGTAACTCGCACAAATGCCTTCGGGACTTAACCCGGATTTAGTAACTCGCACAAATGCCTTCGGGACTTAACCCGGATTTAGTAACTCGCACAAATGCCTTCGGATCTTAGTCCGGATATTGTCACTTAGCACAAGCCTTCGGGACTTAGCCCGGACAGCATTCAAATAACCATGCACATTTAACAATAAATCATGGCCCATTCGTATTTCATTTTCGTTAGCAAAACTCAAACACAAGACATTTATCATTCTTGCAAATTCGGCTCAATAGCCACACAAAGAGCATGATTTTAATTTGCTCAAAACATGATCTAATCACATCATAATTTAAGCTCTTTTACTCAAGAACTTACCTCGGGTGTTGTCGAACGATTCCGATAGCTATTCGACCACTTTTTCCTTCCCTTTATCGGATTTAGTTCCCCTTTGCTCTTGAGCTTAATTAAACAAATAAATTGATTTAATCATTTGAGCATCGAAAAGAGGAACACAAGGCACTTAGCCCATATTTATACATTAGACATTAAAGTCACATATGTACGGAATCATGAATCAAACTCAACATTTTAGCTAATTTTTCCCCCTTGGCCGTATGCATGTCTATTTTGGGGCCGATTTCAACACTTAATACATTCTACAAGTATGGTCACTTGTATTGACTAAACACCCTTTTGTTTCAAGTTCAAAACTTGGCTAATACACACATATACACACTAGTAAAGCATCCTCTCCCTTTCCATCAATTTAACACATGCATTGCTCATTAACATGCAAAAGTTATATTCGGCCTTAGCACACAACTTGCTAGCCGATTCTTCTCCATTTAGCAACCAATGCACATATGTGCTCACTCAAAAATGCTAAAAAGGAGGTTCAAGAATCATCAAGCCACCATCACATGCATCATTAACAAGCTTCATATTTAGCATGCAATGGCATTAACACAAACTCCACCTAGGCCGAATCTTAACTCATCCTCATGCCTCATCACCACAACATCAAACATCAACCAAGAATGATGCATCCATGGCCGAGTGTCATTTCCATCACATAGCAAGATTTAGACCATGGGCTAGGTAGAACTCAAGCTAACAACTAAAACATGCATGCATCTCATGGAACATCATCAAACATACCTTAGCCTAGCTACATGCATGGCCGAACCTCTTCAACCTTTCTTCTTCCTTCCTCCTTAAAATTTTTGGCCAAGGATGAACCAAAGGATGAGCATTTTTTTTTCTTTGTTTTTTTCTTTCTAGTTTCGGTTAAATGAAGATGAGAAAGGATGAACAAAAATTTTCTCCTTTCTTTCTTTAGCTCACGGCAATGGGGGGGGAAACAACTACACACATTTTTTTGTATTCATCATACTCCTTTTCATTATTTTATGCCCATGCCCCTTATTTTATTTTTTTCCTACATACCTCACTAGGCCAACATGTTCCCAACATGTTTCCACCCATAGCATGGCCAACCACTAGCTCAAATTTTGGGTAATTTGACATGCAAACCCATCATTTTCACAACATGCATTAATAGACCATTTTAAATTAGCCTATCATATTTTCACCATGTCTCATATCAATCCCTATTTAATAATTTCTCATGCAATTGGCAAAATTGGAGAATGAAACTTCCACATACTCATGTACACACATAATAAGCATAGAATATGGAAATCAATTATTTTTATGACTCGGTTTTGTGGTCCCGAAACCACTTCCCGACTAGGGTCAATTTTGGGCTGTCACAACTCTCCCCCACTTAAGAAATTTTCGTCCCCGAAAATCTTACCGGTAAATAGGTTTCGGTATCGTTCTTTCATCGAGCTCTCGGTTTCCCAAGTAGCTTCCTCGATCCCGTGTTTGAGCCATAACACCTTCACTAACGGAACCCTTTTGTTTCGCAACTCCTTCACTTCACGAGCTAGGATACGCATCGGCTCTTCTTCATAACTCATATCAGCTTGAATTTCAACCTCTGATGGGCTAATTATGTGCGATGGATCAGATCGATAGCGTCGAAGCATCGAAACATGAAAGACGTCGTGAATCTTTTCAAGCTCAGGGGGCAAAATCAATCTATACGCAACCGGACCAACTCGTTCGGAGATTTCGTACGGCCCAATGAATCTCGGGCTCAACTTGCCCTTACGGCCAAACCTGAGTACCTTTTTCCAAGGCGAAACTTTAAGGAACACTTTATCTCCTACCTGATATTCAATGTCCTTTCGTTTCAAATCCGCATACGATTTTTGACGATCTGTGGCTGCTTTCAGACTTTCACGGATTACCTTTACTTTCTGTTCGGCATCCTTAATCAAATCAACTCCGAAAATTTTACTTTCACCGAGCTCGGTCCAAAACAATGGTGTACGGCATTTACGACCGTACAAAGCCTCGTAAGGTGCCATCTTAATACTTGATTGAAAACTATTATTGTAAGCGAATTCAATCAAAGGTAAATACCGTTCCCATGAACCACTAAACTCGAGGATGCAACATCTCAACATATCCTCAAGTATCTGAATTATCCGCTCAGATTGACCATCGGTTTGGGGATGAAAAGCAGTGCTAAAATGCAGCTTGGTACCCAAAGCTTCTTGCAATTTCCTCCAAAATCGCGAGGTGAATCTCGGATCTCTATCCGACACGATAGAAATAGGTACCCGTGTAATCTCACAATCTGAGAAACGTACAATTCAACTAGTCTATCCAATGAAAAATCCATACACACGGGGATAAAGTGAGCCGACTTAGTCAGTCTATCGACAACAACCCAAATCGCATCCTTCTTACTTGTTGACAATGGCAGTCGGACACAAAGTCCATTGTGACTCGATCCCATTTCCACTCGGGTATCATGATCGACTGAAGTAATCCTGAAGGCACTTGATGTTCCGCTTTCACTTGTTGACATATTAAACATCTCGAAACAAGGTCGGAGATGTCTCGTTTCATACCATGCCACCAAAACCAACGTTTCAAATCGTTGTACATTTTCGTACTCCCAGGTGACTTGACATTCGGCTACAATGGGCTTCGTTCAGAATCATCGAAATGAGTTCCGAACTCCTTGGAACACACAAACGACTTCTGAACCTCAAACAATCATCATCATCAATTTGAAACTCCGATTCCTTGTTCGGAGCACACTCAGCCCGTTTTGCAACCAATTCATCATCAACTTTCTGGGTTCACGAATTTGATGAATCAATAATGGTTTGGCTTTTAATTCAGCTATTAACACATTGTCGGGTAGAACAGACAAGTGCACATTCATCGCTCATAAAGCAAACAATGACTTCCGGCTTAAGGCGTCCGCAACCACATTAGCCTTTCCCGGGTGGTAATCAATGACAAGCTCGTAATCTTTCAACAACTCAAGCCAACGTCTTTGTCGCAGATTTAAGTCTCTTGAGTCATCAAATATTTGAGACTTTTGTGATCCGAAAATACATTGCACTTTTCACCAAATAAGTAATGTCGCCATATTTTAAAGCAAATACGATGGCAGCTAGTTCAAGATCATGGGTCGGATAATTTTTCTCATGTGGCTTTAATTGTCTCGACGCATAGGCCACAACTTGACCTTCTTGCATCAATACGCAACCCAACCCAAGTAGGGATGCGTCACGATAAATGACAAACTCTTTGCCTGATTCGAGTTGCACGAAAATTGGAGCTTCAGTCAAATGAGTTTTTAGTTGATCGAAACTTTTCTGACATTTCTCCGTCCATTCGAACTTAACATCCTTTTGAAGTAGCTTCGTCATTGGTGTGGCTATCATCGAGAAACCTTTGACAAATCGTCGGTAATAACCGGCGAGTCCCAGGAAGCTCTGAACTTCGGTAATATTTCTTGGAGGCTTCCAGTTAAGTATGGTTGAAATTTTGCTCGGGTCAGCTCGAATACCCGATGCGGATACCACATGACCCAAGAAGCTAACCTCTCTTAACCAGAACTCACACTTACTGAACTTAGCATATAACTGCTTATCCCGCAAAATTTGCAACACTAGCCTCAGATGCTCAGCATGTTCGGTCTCATCTCTTGAATAGACCAAGATGTCATCAATGAACACAACTATGAACCGATCCAAATATGGTCTGAAGATCCGATTCATCAAATCCATAAATACCGCAGGGGCATTAGTGAGCCCAAACGGCATCACTAAGAACTCGTAGTGACCATATCTCGTTCTGAAGGCAGTTTTGGGTATGTCCGAATCTCGAATTCGCAACTGATAATAGCCCAATCTCAAATCTATTTTGAGAACATTGAGGCTCCCTTCAGTTGGTCGAACAAATCATCGATACGCGGTAACGGATATTTGTTCTTTATCGTCACTTTATTCAGTTGACGATAGTCAATGCACACCTCATGGTTCCGTCCTTCTTTTTCACGAACAATACTGGTGCACCCCATGGTGAGAAACTTGGTCGAGCAAAACCTCTATCCGTCAATTCTTGCAACTGAGCTTTCAACTCTTTTAACTCGGTTGGTGCCATACAATACGGAGCTATCGAAATCGGCGTAGTCCAGGTACAAGTCATACAACTCTACTCCGAATATGGTAAACCCGGTAATTCTTCAGAAAAACTGGGTATTCAAAACGCAGATTTTTCTTTTAATTTTTTCATCTACCATATTTGACTTTCTACTATTTCTGGCCACTGTATTAAGCTGATCCCTCCAGTCGTGACTCTCGATTACTTCTTTTGCGCTCTCAATGTCTCTTGCATTCACCGACATGGCGGTCACCAACAAACAAAAAACAAACATCAACGCAAAGCATATCCGCGAAAACAAACCCGAATTTAGGACATTCTCACCTTTGTGCAGCACGTAAACCAAGGTGACCCAATACAACTCAGTAGACTCAATGTAAAGTCTTACTGGATGCTAAGGTTTCACATATGTAAGAATGAGTAGAACCGGGGTCAATCAAAGCAATTACATTAGTATCAAGAGTGTAAAAGTACCGGTAATAACATCAGGCGAAGAAGCATCCTCGCGGGCACGTATAGCATAAGCTCTAGCAGGCGCACGAGCCTCGGATCTGGTCGTAGCATCTCTAGATCCTCTCTGACCACCACCAGCATTGCCCGTATTTCCAGATGGTCTACCTCGAGCAGTGGTAGCACCCGGTTTCCCACTCTGATTTACATTCTGTTCAGACAACCTCGGGCAATCTTTAATGAAGTGGTCAACTGATCCGCACTTGTAACAGGAGCGGTCAGGGAATCTACAACTCCCCGAATGCCATTTACCGCAATATCGACATTTCGTTCTGTCTCGACGTTCATTCCCAACACTGGCGACCGAAGTGCCTCGTGTACCCATAGGGGGTCGATCACGATCTCGTCTAAAAAGGCCCGAGTGCCTCTCGACCAGCCCACATCATCTCAAAATTTCTTCGATGCCTGTTGAAGAACTTTCTCGAAGGTCTTTTACGAAACTCTCCAGTTCCCTCATCAACTTTTTGTTTTTCTTTCTAAGCTCTTCAGCTTTACAAGCTCGCTCGACCAGTACTACGAACTCTCGTATTTCAAGAACGCCAACGAACATTTTATATCTTCATTCAGCCCATCCTCGAAGCGTTTACACATGATAGCCTCGGACGAAACACATTCTGAGCGTATCTACTAGTCTAACAAATTTTCGCTCGTAATCAGTAACTGACATGGAACCTTGCTTAAGCTCAAGAAATTCCTTCCATTTTTTATCAACAAATCTCTGACTGATATACTTTTTCCGAAACTCAGTTTGGAAAAACTCCCAATTACTTGCTCTCGGGGCACAACAAAGTCAGAGTACTCCACCAATAGTAGCAGAATCGCGTAGCAAGGAGATAGTACACTTAGGCATCATCGGTGTACAAGATAGCTCATTGAGTACCCGGATAGTGTTGTCCAACCAAATTCAGCTTGCTCGGCATCGTCGCTATCCGTAGCCTTAAATTCAGTAGCCCCATGTTTTCGGATTCTGTCAACTGGGGGCTTATTTGACCTTATTTGGTCAGTTACCAGAGGTATTGTAGGTGCGGGGGTGTATTAGTCGGGAATGGAGGTTGTGGAATAGCCGTATTAGTTCGAATGTATTGGTTGAACCAATCATTCATCACGCTATAGAAAGCTTGTCTAGCTTCATCATTCGGGTTACTAGCATTAGGTTGAGAGTCCGCCGGCGCTGTCCTTGTGCAGGAGCAGGCGCTACACTCTCAAGATCATCAGCTACCTCTCGGTCGGGATCGGGATCCCATTACTATAAATAAACACATTTACAATTGTCAGAAATCACCACACTATCAAGTATCACATAAAATGGCATGTATAGCTAGACCCAACGCATTACGGTAGTCCTAGAATTGACTAAACCGTAGCT